>NW_027397074.1:13065675-13073359 GCF_003265705.2 Callorhinus ursinus | reverse complement strand
ATATATATATATATATATATATATATATATATAGGCTAAATCCCTAGCTTCTAGGCACAGTAGGTTACATCTTCCAACCAGGTGGAGTTTCTCTGGGGAGCTTCCTACTCATTCTCACATTTCATTATTCCTTCTTACAAAGAGAACCAACTTGTGATCACTTGAGATTGAATTACATGAAAATGTCAATATTCAATATTACCTGACTTACCAAAATGGCAATTTCCTCAACCTGATTATATATATATACCTTCTCGTATAACACAATCATGTGAAGCATCTAGAGGTAGTAGACTTCATTCCTCATCTCCCCATGCACCTATGTTTGTCCCTACCCTTCTTCAGTCAAAGAGGAGTTGGTGAAGTGATTGATTATGGTGGTGACTCTTTTCTAACCAGCAATCTTACTGTAGCTCGAAAACAATAGCTGTGCACTGCTGACTTTGCAATAAGCAAGCAAAGCAGTGTATGCATCACTGTTTGGACCTGGTGTCAAGGCCTCTGTCCATATTTGCCTTCTTCTCTGAGGCATCTACTGGGAAGGATAATTTAGGATAGAATCTTCTCTCTTCACACATGCCTGTTACTGGTTTTCGCCTAGAAGACTTGAGTTTAGTTACTGATAAAACAACCACAATGGAAATTAACCAAGGCTTAGTGAATTAAAAAACCAAAACTAAAAACAAAACCCAGCAAGATTTAAGAAAAAAGTTTTATGGCAGAGGTCATGTATTCTCACTGAACCTACTGAGATAGAGGTATGGGTCAGGTCAACATTAGCAGTAGCACAGGGCTAAGAACATCTTAAATTTTGGGGAAGATTAGCAAAGGCAAATATAATCTCCTAATCTCTTGAAATGAAATTTGGGCTGGTGATGGCTGAAGAGGGAAGGGAGATAGTTTAGGAGTCCATTTAAACCTTAAACCGAAACAAATGCACCAGCAATTCATGTGTTATCAAAGAACATTGCATTGCAGGTTATTGGATGCGGGCTATCATATTAATGAAGAGGTACCTTGTTTCCAAAATTTTCTGCATTCCTATTCTTTAATTCCCTTGGGAAGTTTGGGTGATTTGAAGGGGAAGATTTAAGAAGCTGGGGGAGCTGGATAAAATCTTATCATCATAGCTCCAAAACATTTCCTCTAATCTCTAAGAAAATCTTATTTAAACAATAAGAAAACATAATGGACTAAGGGGATTGATTGACTTCAAGGACAAAGGAACAAGCTTCAGAGAATTCAGAAACTATAAGAGTGACTGGGAGCAGAAGGAAGAGAAGAGGGAGAAAAGATGTTTAATGTGAATAGAGACTACGCACACATATACACAGACCCTTTTGGATTCCAAACAAAAGTGCCATATGATCACATTCAATTATTTCTCACAAAACAATTTCAATGATCATCTATCCAGCAAGTACTTTTATCTCTGAAAGGTAGGTTCCTATTTCTTTTCATTGGCCAAAATGCCCAGGAGGAGTCCTCACGCATATTTTCTTTAAGTGATCACTTAGGTGATTCATTTATTCTGGAACCACCTATTCTCACCAAGGTTCTTCTCTGACACCCTGAGAAATTATAGGAGTGACCCTGATAAATTCCTTAAAAAAGCTATTAGAGTCTATCATAAGAGATTAGCTCTGAAGGTATATTCCATATATCATCAATTGCATGAGAGGCAAATGAAAAAGTCACAGGTGATTTCACGTATGCAAATGTGAGCATCGTATGTGACAGAAAGGTAAAGGTACAATTTTTCATTATGTCCTCTGTAATGAACAATGGGGGTGAAAACGTAAAGCATAACTATGGGAAATGTGGCACTAAGTGGAAAGAGTATTTTTGGATTTCATTTGTATATGTGTGTCTGTGCGCGCACACGTGTAAACACATTCAGTTATTCATGACATGAAGGGAAAAATTTGTTGATGGGACAGCATAAGAAGAGGGTATGAAAATGTTACATTGCAAAAAGGTTAAATTAGGGAAGAAGATGGTATCAATTGCGGGAACATGGGTGGGAAGCTCACAATAGAAAATGAAGTAAAAAAAATTCTAGTTCAGAGACATCTAATAAAAAGGAGAAAGGATCTCTTCAAAGACCTACATTGATTGTAAGTTAAGTGATTGTTCTTGTAATATCTTTTTTTCCGGGTATTATGTTCACAAGTTTCCTAGCATACAGATGATTTGCCCCTGTGTTTCCTATCTCTCCCTGTATTTTGTAGAGCTCAAGTGCTAAAAACTTCACAGGAGTTTAAACTAAATGAATGTGGGTCACCAGGACTTGAAATCCCTAAACTCTCTGTTATACTGTGGCCAAGTTTTCACTCTTATAATCATAATGCATTCTTATTAAAAAAAATAATAAACTTGCTGAGTTGGATGTGGTTTTAACAAATAAACAGTGCAGTCTTAACACATAATTCCCTGACTTAAAACAACCCAGTGATTCTTCATGGTCTTCAAGAGAACTGAAATCATGAGCTTGGTATAGAAGGTTTCTTCCCCTCCAGCTACAGGCTATGCTTTCCCTTTTGAACTTCATCTTTCAGCCTCAGGTACAATTTGTGTTTCCTTAAATCCAAAACCTCTCTTGCACATGTGCCTATCACTCACTGCCTTTTCTTTCCCTTCATCTTCACTTCTATATTCCAAGTAAGCCCATTTCCTCTGACCTCCACTAGGCACACACACATTCGAAAGGCTAATTACTGCTACTTCAAGTCTCAAACAAGGTATTTATTTCTTCCAGGAAGCCCCACCTAAATTGCACTTCCCATGACTTTCTCTGATTCGTGCTTTCTCAGCATAGATTATAATCTATTTAAATGCTATATTTCCTTATCTGTTAACTTGCTAACCAAAGAGTATACTCCTTGAGAACACACTCTGCTTCATTGTCTTTTCTAAATATTTGTTTCAAGAGCAGTACTAAATAATGTACCCACATTTTATTTATTTTATTTAAATGCCTTCCCCATCTTTAAAAAATTGGGGGTTCTATGTCTCAATGCAAGAGAAATTACTGGGTCCTACTTGGAAATCACATTTTGAGTGATGCATTCCCAAGGAGCCTAACAACTTTTTCCCCCAAAGACAACAACTCTGTATTCTCTTTGGGCACCATTTAGTTAACTTTCAACCCTTCAACTGCAATAGAAGGTCATTTTGCAGAAAGGCAAATATCAGTCATATATATATATATATTTTTTTTTTTAAACCAGCTTTTTACCTATTAATCGAAAGCAATGAACTGGCCCACTTCTTATCAATGGAAGAAGGCCTTAACTTTTAAAATAATAATTAAAACAAAAAACTCATATGTTTAGCTATGCATACTCCATATGGCATGTTATTTGTAATTGTGACAATATTATACTTTTATGTTAGCCTAAAGCAACATCCGTCTTTTGTAACTATTTTGAAAACTTATATGATAAAATACCTAAATAGGTTTTTAATTACATAATTGTATTTGGCAAAGATTTATGTTTTTACCTTTCTGGAGACTGAGATATAAAATCTCCAAATCATATAAATATCATTTATATTTAAGTTATAATCTTCAAAATAACACACATACATACTCACAAAACACAGCATAAGTTTTGGGACACAGAAGATGTACTGTTTTTCCCAATTTGTAAAAAAAATTAAAAAAAATACCTATATTTTTTAAAGATTTTATTTGAGAGAAAGAGAGAGAGAGAGAGAGAGAGAGAGCACAGGCAGGGGGAGCGGCAGGTAGAGGGAGAAGCAGGCTTCCCGCTGAGCAAGGAGCCTGATGCAGGGCTTGATCCAAGAACCCTGGGCTCATGACCTGAGCTGAAGGCAGATGCTTAACTGACTGAGCTACCCAGGCACCCCCATTTAATATGTGTTTTAAAACAATATTAAACTAACTGAAACTAATCACAAGGATATATTTCTTTCTTTTTTAAAAATATTTATTTATTTGAGAGAGCGAGAATGAGAGAGAGAGAGAGTACATGAGAGGGGGTAGGGTTAGAGGGAGAAGCAGGCTCCCCGCTGAGCAGGGAGCCCGATGCGGGACTCGATCCCGGGACTCCAGGATCATAACCTGAGCCGAAGGCAGTCGCTTAACCAACTGAGCCACCCAGGTGCCCCAGGATATAGTTCTTTCTTAATTACAAGAAGAAATCACATTCTACCCTGTTGATAATTAAGACTCACCATTAAAATTTTACGTAAATAGGAACTGCTTTTGCTAAGTTGATGGAAAATTTAGCAAAATGCCATCGATAACACATTATTTGAATTAAATCATTTAAATTTATTTAGAAGTAAAATTGAGAGGTAAATTAGTTCAGGCTATCTATAAAAGAGTGAGATTTCCTTTGTATTTTTCTTTTAAATCCTGTCAAAAACTTAAATGCTTCTTCCAACCTATTTCTATAGAGTTTAGTTATATATAAAATTGATTCTAATTTGGGTAAGTTCCATTCACTCAATGTTGAAATTCCATTCAATAATTCAAAATTGTTCTTAATTTTAAAATTGAACCTTTTTATTTTGGAAAATTTCAAAAGCAGGTTAAAATAGAAAATACGGTATAATGAACCCTCATTTACCTCATTTACACATATTATCACAAATATCAACTCATGACAAATGTCATTTCAAATACATCCCTACCTACTCCCCCTTGTTCATTATTTTGACAAATTCCAGACATTATACCATTTTATCTGAATTTAAAGAAGTATCTGAAAAGAGTCTTATTTTTCCAAAATAAAATCACAACATTATCATACCCCAAATAAGAATATCAATATCCCTTAAATATCACTAAATATCCATCAAGTTTTCCTGACTATAGTTTGCATTAATTGGAATACAATTAATATCTCCTGTTAAAAACAAGACAACAGGCCCTAAATGGAGTCACATGTTAAATCCCACATTACCAAACCAAAATTTCATTACAGTTGCTGCTCTCCCAGAAATGGGATCTTAAACCAATCAGAAATTGATAAGCACTAATAAGGTAATCCGATAAGACTCCTGCCATTTTCTAAAACAAAAGTAGCCTTGCAATAATCAACCTGCTTTTTTCATTTTTTCATGTGTGCCTAGGAGACTCTTCACTATAGGGAACAAACTGAGGGTTGCGGGAGGGGGGTGGGTGGGGCGATGGGGCAACTGGGTGATGGGCATTAAGAAGGACACTTGATGTAATGAGCACTGGGTGTTATATGCAAGTGATGAATCACTAAATTCTTCCCCATAAACTAATAATATACTATATGTTAACTAACTTGAATTTAAATAAAAAAACAATCTTTCATTTTGTACAGCTCCTTGAAGTTCTTTTCTATCTGCTGGATTGGCTGCTGCCTGATTCAAATCAATTTTTGCACAAATAAACTCTTAAGCCTTTTACTATGCCTCAGTTTATCTTTTCGTAGTCCTGGTGTCAGAAAAGGGAACCAAAGGAGACCTCCGACAGCCCCCAGAAGCAATGAGGAACTGGGTTTAAATACCTGTTATTCGTGGCTTCACTGCTTTCTTGCTGCCTCTGGGTAAGTCCTGTCAGATCCTAGCTCCACAGCTTGTTATGAACTCTCAAACTTTCAGCTTTCTTTTTCCATACTGGTTCTGGAAACCTGCTGGAGTTGGACTGGGTCCAACTGAGAGTCCAGACTGGCTCGGGGAACAGACTGGTAATGACTTGGAGCGGGTCTGAGTCCGGGAACAGACTAGGTCCGACTCAGAACCCCGACTGGATGGGCCCGAGCGGGGCCTACTCTCAGAGCCCAGACTGGACCTGGGGACGGGCTGGTTCCTGCTTCGAACCCGGACTGGGTCTGACTGAAAGCCCGGGCTGGGTCTGGGAAGGGCTGGTTCCTGCTTAGAACCCGGAGTGGATCTGGGGGTGGACTGAGTCTGGCTTAGATCCCAGACTGGGAACTGGGATGGACCGGGTCCAATTTAGAGCTTGGACCGAGTTAGGGAACAGACTGGGCCTGACTACACTGGACTGGGTCCAATGTGAGGCGTCAGGTGAGTAAACTTTTGTTTTTTTAAGCTTGAACAAATAGGTCAAATTTAGGAAAGACAATCTTGAATTATAGTGGCCACAGTGGCGAACTTTTAACCTAGATAATCTTATCCATTTACAAGATGCCGTAGAGAAAACGGGGTGTCAGCCAAGCATTCACTGTAGAGGGAAAATTATTTTTCCTCTTCCACAGTTTCTGGTGACCAGGATGAGACCTGCTGGGACACCGCAGGCACTCCAGAGCCCGCAGACAGCGTGTCCTGGAAAAACTGGCGGAAACCAGCAAAGGGTGAGACTTCTTACTAAAGTCATCTCTCCCAGATCTCTATCTATGGTATCTGGTTGAGAGAGGTCGTTAAAATTTCATGTTGTCTCTCTCCAAAATTTTTAAGAATTGCCTTTTCTAAAATTTTATTTTATTTTATAATTATGCAAAATATTTCCATGGTTCTAAAGTCATAGTTACAAAACAGGATACACTTAGAGAAATCTAGGTGTAATCCAGATGTGATACACCTGGTTCCCTCCCCCCACCCCCATAGGTAAATATTTTAAAATGTTTTTTTCCCCTTCCACTTTTAAATATAAGCAAATACATTTTATACATATATTTCATAGTATGTGTGTATGTGTGTATATGCATTTTTATATATTCAAATCAACCTTCCACCCTTTTTCTTTGATAAGCAGTGGGAAAGTATATATACTTTTCTCTACATCGCTATTTTCATTTAACAGTATATTCTGGAGATCTCTCCATGGCAGTATATAGAGGTTTTATTCATTCTGTTTATAGCTTAATATACTCTATAGTGTGAATGTTCCATGTTTATATTAGCAGCTACCTTTGGGCTTCTTTTTTCTCTCTTGTTTTTAAGTCAACTTTTACAAATAATGCTGCAATGAATAGACTTGTGATGGATCCATCCATAATTTTTCCAGCACAAAAATATGAAAATAGGTAGTGGGTTTGCTGGATCAAAGCTCAGATACATATGCATTTTTTTCTGTTTGTAGCCATATTCTCTCCATAATGGCCTTATTTTGGCATACTTTGACTTTTATGAAATACAGTAAATATGGAAGTACAATATAATTTCTTAGACTATTGTGTTCATCATACGATTCTTCCTTTAAGGATTAAATGTACTCATATTTGAAATCATAGATGCAAAATGAATAGAACAATGAAAATTGAATTCCTATTTAAAAGTTGGTCTAAATAATAAAGTGCTCAAACTACTAAATTATATGTATACATGTGGCAGAGAGTGCATGTCTGGAAATGATGCAACTGGATAAGTTATTATACCATAAATATTTTCTTATATTTATAGTCCCCTAGAATTCCAGATACTGTTGTCTTGAATGCATTAAAAGGCTTTAATGTTTCCCAAATATTCCCTTTTCATTTTCTATTCAGTTTTGTATTGTTCTTTCTGTATTTGGGTATTCTCTAGTGTTTTTTTTTTTTTTTTTCTGAGATAACTCTCAAAAATGCTTTAACCTGAAAATGATGGAAGTACAGGGGAAGTTTTTGCAAAGTTAAATATTTTGAACCACTTAAGTTTTTTTTTTTAAGATTTTACTTATTTATTTGACAGAGAGAGAGATAGTGAGAGCAGGAACACAAGCAGGGGGAGTGGGAGAGGGAGA
>NW_027397074.1:13031622-13065665 GCF_003265705.2 Callorhinus ursinus | reverse complement strand
CGGGGCTCGATGCGGGGCTCGATGCGGGGCTCGATGCGGGGCTCGATCCCAGGACCCTGGGACCATGACCTGAGCCAAAGGCAGACGCTTAACGACTGAGCCACCCAGGCGCCCCACTTCTTAAGTATTTTAAAGTCCTCTAGGTTGTTACCTCAGTATTATGAAAAGTAGTTCTTTGTTTTTGTTTGTTTACTGGCTAAGAGTTCCCTTAAATTACAAATGGGTAACTCTTTCCTAGAGGACTTTTAAGACCTAGGAATGATTTTAAGAATGTTTCATATTCAAATCTGAAACTGGTTATGATCAAAAGAGCAGAGTATCAGAACATTTGTCACAAGATAGGAAGAGGGAGGACCAGGCCGACCAAAACAAAACAACAAAAACACAACAGGGGTACTCCTTTTTCAGTTTTGAGCTACTTCTTGTTACTCTTCCTTTTCAGCCAAGCTTTGTTTTAGTACATACTTACTGTTTTTTCCTTTATCTTGCATCCACACCTCAGCTCGCTTTTATGTGGTTTGTACTGTTCTCCAAAATGTTCTCAAACTCTGCAACTTCCCACGTTCACCACTAATAACCTATTGACACTCTTCAGTTCTTAGCTTACTAGATAACGTGGCTACATTGTAAACTGTTGAAGGCTTCCCTTTTCTGAACCGTACTACTCTAGAATAAGGAGAGCAATCCTGTCCTAGGCTCTTTTTCAGTCTCTAGACACTGAGCGGTGGAGCCATCCATGGCTCTTTGCTCTGCAAACTCTTCTTTTATGTAGGTAATGTGTTTGTTATTCCTCCAGTCCTCAATCTCATATATTTGTATGATTCCACATAAACATGACTACAGAGTTTCTGAATCATGTATCTCATTGTTTTGGGGTGCCCCTAATTGGTTATCCCATAAGCCACGAAAACTCAAAGTATCCATCTTGCTTTACAATCTTCCCCATCAATATTTCTTATCTCAGTTTATGTCACATTCACTAACATAATCTCAAAACTTGAGTTTTTATTTCAAAATTTCTTTCTCTACATGCACCTCCAAGAATCAATCCTAGAGTCATATTTCTCTTGCAAGTCTCCTTGCCTACATGTGTTTATCTAGGGACCAATTTAAACCCTCATCATTTCATGCCTCTCAGTCCCTCTCAGTAACTCCCTGACTTGTCTCCTTGCCTGAAGTCTTGCTTAAATCAAACCTATCATCTATATTGGAGCAGGATTCATTTAAAATGCGAACTATATGCTGTCACTGGCCTGCTTAAAATAGCCATTGTAATCTCATCATTTACAAGATATAACCCAAATCAACAAGAAATGCCTATCTCTCTTGGGCAACTGGGTGGCTCAGCAGGTTAAGTAAGCCTCTGCCTTTGGCTCAGGTCATGATCTCAGGGTCGTGGCATCCAGCCCCACGGCAGGCTCCCTGCTCAGCGGGGAGCCTGCTTCTCCCTCTGCCCTTCACCCCACTCATTCTCTCTCTCTCAAATAAATAAATAAAATCTTAAAAAAAAAAAAAAAAGGAAATGCCTATCTCCCTAAGCTCATCTTCTGAGATTCTTTGCCTCAAATGCCATGCATTTATTTTGAGAAGGTGTTTCATAGACCTGTGCCTTTGCAAATGTTTCCTCTAGTCAAAACACTCATCTACCAGCCCTCTTATCCTGCTAGGTTTTACATATGCTTCACTATTCAACTCATGAATTCCCCTAGAACAATCTTCTCATCATTTTCTGTACATCTTTATTATAGTAATGACCACAAAAACATTGAAATTCGATGATTCCCTCTTTTCACAGCTATGCTGCAATTGATTCAGTAATGGGGGTGATGTTCTTATGCTCTCAAATCCTAGGAAAACTTATGACATAAATAATGTCCTGTAAATGCCAGTTGCACTGGACTGAGAAAGGTGTGTTAAAAATTCTATGTCAACTATGAAATTGGAGCAGACAAATTGGTAGAAAGAAACCCATACAAAGAAGAATTAAGTCAATGGAATTGAAAGGATGAGAAAGAGCTAATAAGTAATATTTGGATGAATAGATTTATATCTTTACATTATACTTTTCCTTCTATAGCATTACTTAGTACCTAATTGACTGTCATTATATTTATGTTAGGTGATTTCAAACCCTGGGTTGACACGGTTCTGCCATGAAATGCTGATTTTTTTTTAAAGAATTACTTTGAATATTTATTTTTGCCCTATCTGTGTTATACTACCTACTAATATCTGCTGGCTATGTAAGAGACACCTAAATAATGTTATGGGCTTTATATTCCCTAATTTATGTTCATAAAGATAGTATTTGAAATTAAATGTTTCTACTTAATATTATTCAATTCAAATTCAAATTTTATTTACAATATGGAAGCTTAGCCTGTAAGGTCTAAATATTTAAGTGAATCTAACCCTTAAAATTTAATTTTGATTTATTGCTATAGAGATATGATTTCCCACTTCAAAGAGATAGCTTTTGTAGTATTTCTGGGACACCAGAAATTTCTAATAACACTTAAGAAAATGAACACTATACAGATAAAGTTTTTTTTACTTGAATTTATTATTTCTCATTTATTTTCCTTTTATAAACTACATATAACTCAGTCTCTTAAAAGGTCTATAAGAAAATATGACTACCCTCTTTGTATATGAAGGCCTCATATTTTAGAAGTTTCTTCTCTCTTTGCAACCTTCTCCTGCACCTTTAATCACTTTTTATAGACTAGTATTTTGAAATACTTAATCTTAAAAGTAGAATATAAGTAGACTGTAGATTGGAATATGGGAAACTAAAATCGGGCATGTGTTTAATTAAGGAGAGGTAAAATATAGGCAATAGAAAATGCTGCCCAAACTAAGCGTTTATTTTCAGCATGTGAACTCCTTATTAAAATGTTCAATAGCCACAGAGGGGTTAAAGAATCAGATATCCAAAAATAATCTGCCTGTTGATCTATGCAGTGAATTCATAGACAGCTATGGAATTGCAGGCCTTGTTACTTGCACTGTATTTCCAATCTGGGTTTCTTGGGTCATATTTCATATTTCATCTTCATATTTACATAAATATGAATTTATGTAAATTCATAGAAAGAGAACCTCTTTCTCTCTACATATTACAGTGGGCACAGTTTAGAGAAAAATTGTTGGCAAGTTATGTTGAAAATATACCTGTATGCAAAGCATTAGAAAATAACTTGAGTCATTTTGGGGCAATCTGCACACTGTCAGATTTTCCCATCTTCCAGCTCTCCATTTGGTAGAGCCTAAGTATGGCCAATGCAAACAACCCTTACAATAAGAAAGATTGGGTTGGGGGGCAGTGCCTGGGTGGCTCAGTTGGTTTAGCACCCTGCTCTTGGTTTCGGCTCAGGTTGTGATCTCATGGTTCATGAGATGGAGCCCCAGGACTTCAGGCTCTGTGCTCAGCGGGGAGTCAGCCTAAAGATTCTTGCCCTCTGCCCTGCCCCCCACTCATGTGCACACACACTCTCTCTTTCTCTCAAATAAATAAGTAAATCTTAAAAAATATGAAAGATTAGGAATTCTATGACAAATAAACAATAGGAATAGATGACTTCTTCAAAGAAAAACTTTTTAAAGTTCTCAAAAAATAGAAATTTAAATTTAAAAAATTACATATATAAATTCTTCCTGAAAGTTTATATGGTTCTTGCTTGGGGGATTGCTAAAAAGATCCAACAAGACTCAGCTTAAATTTGGAAATTACCTTTGAAAATAATATGGGTGGCAAAGAGTATTCTGGAGACTCTGGTAGGTAACAAATGTATACCCTGACTAAAAATGTATTGAGTATATAAATAATGGCTTTGTATAAATTACATACATTATTTTACCAACATCATCATATTCAAAAGTTTGTCTACAGTTCTCTTCCTATACACCTTTATGGGTTTCAATAAATTTAAGACCCGTTTTATTACATTTAGATATTTGTCATATGTGTTACAGCATTTTTCATACAGTGTTATAACTTGTTATGCATCAGTTTCTGCCACAATATAACTTCTATTTGAATAAAAATACTAGGTCACCATTGTATCCTTTCAGTCTAAATAGTTCATATTGAAAAGAACTATATTTAAAAAAGAAATAAGTGAATATATGAAATAATCCAACACAAACTATTTATAAAGTCAGCTTTAAACTTTATAAAGGCGATAAAACAAACGAATGGAAATATTAAATGGAACATTCATCAGTTTTGAGTATTAGTTTTCAGTATTATCTCAAAGTATTCAATATTTGATATATAATATCCAAAAAATATAGTACAAGTGACAAACAGGATTACAACTAAAGTTATCAACTGTACTATTTCTATTAGGTAAAGGTTGTGTAATTTTTCCCTGTATATAAAACAAAGGAGCAGTGGAAATGTCAGAGATAACAAATTTAAGTAAAATTTCTCTCTATATATTCCAAACGTTAAAAAAAAAAAGTATGAGGTCTCAAAACTAAAACATGCTTGCTTTTAAAATCTAAAACTAAACTGAGTATATATTATCAAAGGACTATTGAATCACAATATATTGGATTACTCTAATTCAACCTACCATAAATAGTGCTTTATTAAAGACAAAAATGTCAAGTACTTTGGTTTGAGTTTTACATTGCACAACTTGTAGTGTTAGAAATAAACTGTGTTTTTGATATTTACTGACATTTGCTCTACTTGAGTACACAAAATTTGACAAAGGTTTAAATCAGAGAAGCAGAGGATAGTAAACCAGCTCTACCATTTTAATAATTATAAATTGGTAGATTGATGATAACTACAGAGAAATTGAGGGAGTTACATAAGTAGATAAACAGTGTAGAGACATATAAGGAACTTACCCATTATGGTTAATAAGCACATTTCAGAAAGTAATAATCACTTTTCAAATTGATGTTAGTTTTCTAATCTCTTTTGCCTTTTAAGAAATTAGCCTGGTGATGGGTATTAAAGAGGGCACGTATTGAATGGAGCACTAGGTGTTACACACAAACAATGAATCATGGAATACTACATCAAAAACTAATGATGTCATGTATGGTGATTAACATAATAAAATTAAAAAAATTAACTTAAAATATTTCTTTTAGTTTCAAATGCAAAACTATAATTTTAGCTATAATAAAAAACTACATGCACACATTCCAAAAATGTACATCTTTAAATATTACAAACAAGTCCAGTGGGAAAGAAGTAAAAAGAATGAATATCAATATTGCCATTATTGACAAGGTATCTTATCTAATATCTTTGCTTTAAAAATAATTTCTTAATTGCTCATATTGATTTGAACCTAATCCTTCTTACTGGCAGTGAGATGACCTAGATAGTTCTGTAATTTAAACATCAGTTTAATTTGGATATTAGGTAACATGATGTTTCACACATTATAAGCCTTTGGTTACATTATGCATTCCTGTGGAAGATACACCATTTTATTTATTTATTTATTTATTTATTTATTTAAAGATTTTATTTATTTATTTGACAGAGGCACAGCAAGAGAGGGAACACAAGCAGGGGGAGTGGGAGAGGGAGAAGCAGGCTCCCCGCCGAGCAGGGAGCCTGATGCGGGGCTCGATCCCAGGACCCTGGGATCATGACCTGAGCTGAAGGTAGACGCTTAATGACTGAGCCACCCAGGCACCCCGAAGATACACCGTTTTAAATATTCATTTTACATGATGGCAAGTTTTAGATAGAGATCACTGTGTCAGAAATAAACTTGTTATAACACACTTGGGAAGAAATCCACACTATTAATGTCCAGTGTCCATCAATTTGAGATTAAAATATAAATATTCAATCAGTTAATTAAGTTAAACTATTTAATTACTAAGTAAATTAAATAAATTCAGTTTCTCTCATGTTTACCATTAAGTCAATGCAAATACTGACATTTGAAAAGACTAATGAAAACTATTTTGTCTATATATTAATTTCATTAAATGTAAGTATATAAATGAAGGTAGTCACATTCTTAGGTATAACTTATATAAGTTTATATAAATGTATTATAAATATGCTTTATGAATGAAAAGGAAAATGTATAAAGGTTTAAAAATATTACCTTATCTAAATGTAGAATTCCATGTTTTAAATGGAAATGTGTTGAGCCACCTATTATCAGGTGTTGATCATTTGGAAGATAATAATTTCAGTGTTACCTGCTGAAAATATTTCATCTGTTAGAAGATTCAGAATGTATGGAATAAATTAGCTTTCTTTAGCACCCCTAAGTCACCTTCTATCTTTGTGATACATGTAAGTTCTTAAAATATTTGGCAGTTGAAGAAAAAAATATAGAGATTTAGAGATGTGGAAATATATACTTTAACACATTTTTCCATCTGGAACAGTTATAATTTTTACAGAGCAACAAAGTAAGCCAAAGTTTATATACCACTTGAAGAACCTCTGGACATGAACATCCATTTTGGCATCATATAAACCACCAAATATGCATGTGAACATCATTTCTTAATACCTCAAACCATGACAAATTTGTTACTACTTGAATTTTGCCTTAATTTCAAAGCATCGTTATATGTACTCTAAGCTATATCAGAATCTGTACCCTGTCAATAGACCTAGTTAGTTCTCAGTTTTAACATTTTAAAAGTGTATTTGTTTGATTGTTAAAGGGGACTCTTTGAGTGGAAAGGAAAGACCATAAACAAGAGGAAGAAAAGTAGGAAGTACAAAAGCAGTAAAATTAAGTATTATCTATAAAAATCAATTAAGGGATTCACAAAATGAAAGGATGTAAAGTATGACACCATATACCCAAAATGTAGTGGGGAGAGAAGTAAAAATTTAGTGGTTTTAGATGCTTAAGCAACCATTAACTTAATATAGACTGCTACATGCATGAGATGTCATATATAAAATTAATGGTAACCACAAAATAAATAGGTAATATATATGCAAAAACAAAGAGAAAGGAATCCAAGTCTATTGCTAAAGAAAGCCAGCAAACTGAGAGAAGAGAGCAAGAGAAGAAAGGAACAGAGAAGAACTAAAAACAAACAAACATAAAACAAGTAACAAAATGGCAATAAATACATACCTACTGATAATTACTTTGAACGTAAGTGGATTAAACACTATAAAACTGTGAAACTAGAAATCAGCTACAATAAAAAATCTAGAAAGAACACAAAACATGGAGGTGTAATAACGTGGGTCAGTGAATGGGTCAACCAATAAATCAAAGAGGAAATAAAAAAATACATGGAGACAAATGAAAATGAAAACATGAGGGTCCAAAATTGTTGGGATGCAGCAAAAGCTGCTCTGAAAAAGAAATTGATAGCAATATAGGCCTACCTCAAAAAGCAAGAAAATCTCAAACAACCTAAACTTACTCCTTTCTAGGAGCTAGAAAAAGCAGAACAAAGCCCAAAACCAATAGAAGCAGGGAAATAATAAATATTAGAGCAGAAAGAAACAAAATAGAAATGGAAAAGAATAATAGAACATATCAATGAAACCAGGAGCTGGTTATTTGAAAAGATCAACAAAATTGATAAACCTTTAGCCAGACTCATCAAAGAGAGAAAGAGAGAGAGAGAGAGAGACTCAGAATCAGATATGAAAGAGGAGAAATAACCACTAATGTCACAGAAATGGAAATGATTATAAGAGGATATTATGAAAAATCATATGCCAACAAATTGGATAACGTGGAAGAAATGGACAAATTCCGAGAAACCTATAACTTCCCAAGCCTGAATCAGGAAAAAAAAAAAAAAAAGAAAGAAAGAAAATTTAAACAGACAGATTACCAGCAATGAAATTGGAGCAGCAATCAGAAAACTCCCAACAAACAAAAGTCTGGGACCAGATGGCTTCACAGGTGAATTCTACCAAACATTTAAAGAAGAATTGATATCTATTCTTCTCAAACTATTCCAAAAAAAATAGAAGGAAAACTTCCAAATTGATTCTATAGGGCCAGTATCACTGTGATACCAAAACCAGATAAAGACACCACAAAAAAGGAACTGTAGGCCAATATTTCTGATGAACATAAATGCAAAAATCCTCAACAAAATATTAACAAATCAAATGTAGCAATACATTAAAAAAATCATTTACTATAATCAAGTGGGATTTATTCCCAGTGTGCAAAGGTGGTTCAATATTTGTAAGTCAATCGTTGTGCTATATCACACCAACAAGAAAAAGGATAAAAACCATATGATCATTTCAATAAATGCAGAAAAACTATTTGACAAAGTAACATCCATTCATGATAAAAACCCTCAACAAAGTAGGTTTAGAGTGATCATACCTCAACATAATAAAGGCCATATAGGAAAAACCCACAGCTAACATCATACATAATGGTGAAAAATTGAGAGATTTTTCCCCTAAGGTTAGGAACAAGACAAGGATGTCCACTCTCACCATTTTTATTCAACATAGTACTGGAAGTCCTAGCCGCAGCAAACAGACAAGAAAAAGAAAAGGCATCCAAATTGGTAAGGAAGAAGTAAAACACTCACTATTTGCAGATGACATGATACTATATATTGAAAACCCTAAAGACTACACCAAAAAATTACTAGAACTGATAGTTCAGTAAGGCTGCAGGATACAAAATCAATATACAGAAATCTGTTGCATTTCTTTACACTAATAATGAAGCAGAAAGAGACATTAAGAAAACAGTTTCATTTACGGTTGTAACAAAAAGAAAAAAAAAATGCACAGAGAAACAGTTAACCAAAGAGATAAAAGATCTGTTTTCAGAAAACTATAATGCTTTGATGAAAGAAATTGAAGATGACACAAACAAATGGAGAGATATTCCATGGTCATGGATTGGGAGAACAAATATTGTTAAATACTACCCAAAGCAATCTACAGATTTAATGCAATGCCTGTCAAAATACCAACAGCATTTTTTCACAGTCCTAGAACAAATAATCCTAAAATTTGTATAGAACCACAAAAGACTTTGAATAGCCAAAGCCATCTTGAAAAAGAACAAAGCTAGAGGTATCACAATCCCAGATTTTAAGGTACACTACAAAGCTGTAGTAATCATACAGTATGGTACTGGCACAAAAACAGACACATTGATCAATAGAACAGAATAGAGAGCCCAGAAATAAACCCATGATTATATAGTCAATTAATCTTTGACAAAGGAGGCAAGAATATGCAATGGGAAAAAGTTTCTTCAACAAATGGTGTTGGGAAAACTGGACAACCTTCTTAAACCATACACAAAAATAAACTCAAAATGGATTAAAAACCTAAATGTGAGACCAGAAACCATAAAAATCCTAGAAGACAGCAAAAGCAGTGGCCATAGCAACATTTTTCTATGTATGTCTCCTGAGGCAAGGGAAACAAAAGCAAAAATAAACTATTGGGACTACGTCAAAACAAAAAGCTTCTGCTTGGCAAAGGAAACAACCAACAAAACAAAAAGGCAACCTACTGAATGGGAGAACGTATTTACAAATGACTTATCCAGTAAGGGGTTAGTATCCAAAATATGTAAACTCAACACCAAAAAACTCAAATAATCCAATTGAAGAATGGGCATATGACATGAACGGACATTACTCCAGAGAAGAACTACAGATAGCCAACAGACATATCAAAAGACATCATTTTCAGGGAAATGCATATCAGAAGTACAATGAGATATCACCTCATACTTGTCAGAATGCTAAAATCAAAAACACAAGAAACAACAAGTAGTAAGGATCTGAAGAAAAAGATGCAGTGATGCTGGGATTGCAAACTGGTGTAGCCACTGTGGAAAACAGTATGGAGTTTCCTCAAAGTTTAAAAATAGAATTATCATATGATCCAGTAATTCCACTACTGGGTATTTACCCAAAGAAAATGGAAACACTGATTTGAAAAAATATATGCATCCCTATGTTTTTTGCAGCATTATTTACAATAGCCGAAGTATGGAAGCAACCCGTGTTTGTTGATAGATGAAGGGATAAAGAAGACGTGGTGTGTGTGTGTGTGTGTGTGTGTGTGTGTAATGGAATATTAGCCATAAAAGAGAATGAAATCTTGCCATTTGCAACAACATGGATGGATCTAGAGAATATAATCCTAAGTGAAATAAGTCAGAGAGAGACAAATACCATATGATTTCACTCGTATGTGGAATTTAAGAAACAAATGAATAAAGAAAAAAAAAGACCAAAAAAAGTGTCTTAAATATAGAGAACAACTAGTGGTTACCAGAAGGAACATGGGTGAGGGGAAGGGAGAAATAGGTGAATAGGATTTAAAATTCACTTACCATGATGAGCACTGAGTAACAATTCAACAATTGTTGAATCACTATAATGTATACCTGAAACTAATATAACATTGTATATTACTTACTGGAAGTTAAAAATAAATAAATGTATTTGTTTTTAGTAGTTTGAAATGTGACAAAGACCAACTTTTGAAGAGAGCTATGGAGATACATGGACACAGAGTAATTGTTAAACTGTATATTACTTACTGGTTGTACGTTTCATCCTGAATTCTGTTCAGTAAGTTAAAAGTTTAGCCAAGAATAGAAAATAATCCATTTCTTCCATGGCATTGTTTTATCAAATAGACTGTTTTAATAAATTTACCAAATTAGAATCATATGTGACCTATCAAGAGCTACCTACTGTCTTATTATAAAGTCTGGAAATCCAGGGTCTTAAAAGTACACTTAAGTTGTGTTTTGCTCTCTAGTGATCCGTTTATCAGACCGATATAAACAGTGTGACTGGTTATTTCAATAAACACCTGTCATCCCCAAATCTTATAGAACTTGTGCACACATGAACTTGGAGTGTTGCAAATGTACGGCAGAAATGTTTGTTTGGGTTCCTTTGAGTGAATACCAGAGTGGATCTAGCTGTGAAGATGCAAGAAAATGTATGCACCAGTGTCATCTAAGGAAAAAGGCATGGTTTAAAATCTTTTACAAACCACACATATGGGGGAGCACCTGGGTGGCTTAGTCGGTTAAGCATCCCACTCTTAGTTTCAGCTCAGGTCATGATCTCATGGTTATGAGATCGAACCCCACATTGGGCTCCCTCAGAGCAGAGTCTGCTTAAGATTCTTTTCCCCTCCCTCTCTCCAATAAATAAATAAAATCTTTAAACACACACACAAATACACACACACACACACACACATAGGGGTGCCTGGGTGACTCAGTCAAGCATCAGACTGTGATTTCGGCTCAGATCATGATCTCAGGGTGATGAGATGGAGCCCCGTTGGGCTCCACAGTCAGCCAGGGAGTCTGCTTCTCTCCCTCTCTCACTGCCCCTCCACCCCCCCGCTCTTCCTCTCTCTCTCAAATAAATATTTAAAAAACATAAAAAACACACATATATACTCACAAAGCAAGCAGAACTTAAGTTCATATACCATACGGGCTTGATGCAGAATCTGGTGTCACATTTTAACTAAGAATGATGAAAATGGCTATGTCAAAAATTTTTAGAAAGTACTAGATATATAAATAAATGTCAAATATTTAGAATCATGTTTGGCACATATGAAGTGCTTAATCAGTGTTACTTATGCAGATGATGATGATGATGGTGTTAACCACAAGGAGAATGAAGTCTTAGTTTGAATACCCCAAAGACAGACACTAAGAAAGGCTTGATTACTGGGAGGAGGGTGCTCCCGGGAAGTAGTACAATGGAGTAAGGGAAAGTGAGACCTATAAGAGAAATAAGATGAGAAAGTGTGTATTATGAATGGGTTATTACTAATGGCAGCTGGAGCCTATTCCTGCTGGAGACTCTGAAGGAAGCCATGTGAAACATGTTTTAGAATCTTCCCACTGAGGTGTGGATGCAGGGAGGGAAGGGAAGAGGGAAGTCCGGACATTTATTCACTAACATCAACCCTGTTGGTGTAAGGTTGCCTTTGGAAGTGTTCTTAAGGTTTCCTGGTGCTGAAGAAAACCCTCAGGTAGAGAAAAGATACACAGGTCCTTAAGGGAGATGCTTTCAGCCTCCTCGAAATAATCTATAACAGCTAAAGGTGAACTAGGTGGGTCCAGTTGTTAAAAAGCAAAACATCGTTGTGGTCTGCCATATGGTCCTTCCAAGTTAAGCTGTAACTATGAAATCAGTACAATGAGGGCTTAGACAAATTCATGTAAAATTCAGACCAGTTGATAAAGGAAACGCTTTTCTGATAGTTACAGATTTCACAGAAATGAGGGGACATTTGCATAATTCTCAGTGTTGCATGTATAGATATGTTCTGGGTAATAAGTTTATTATTTATTACTTGTTCATTTATAGAGAAGTTTTTCTTTGTGGAAACTGTTTACCCCATTTTCTCTAGTTCTGGTCAGCATAGGATTATCATGAGATTAATTGTTGAGAAATTCTTATTTTCTTCATTATCTTGTGACTTCCTCTGGTAAGAGAATATTTCGTTACATAAAGTACCCCAAAAGAAGACTGATTTAGTATTATTTTTCCAAAGGCAAAATGAAAGGCTCTGAGAGCACTAAGTAGAATTTTGTAATCTCTTTTCTTGGTTGGTTTGGAATTTGCTGATTTATGAATATTCACAGTGTTTTGGAAAGATGCATTTCCTATCTGAAGTAGAATTTGTTAGGCCAGTTTGGACTTTGCTATAAAGAGACTATCTTCTCAAAGGATGGATTCCTTTTATAAATAGCAAAATCAATGCTGCATTTGAATCAGAATAACTCAAAACTAAGTAATTAGACTCTAAATTAGAGTCACGTTTCCAAATTGAGAGTCAAGAACTTTGGGGGGCTTTGGATTTATGGGAAGAGATGCCTAAATCCAGATACATGCCAAACCTTGCTCATATTCTGAATAAATGAAATATTTAGCACAGCTATATGTCAATATTTTTGTGTTAAATAATATAGAAATTTATTTTAGAACACAACTGAATTTATAATAATATTTTATCAAGTATTTGTTTACTAAAAATAACCCCTCTACATATCATGGACTCTTAAAAGGACCATAGATTTAGAAATAAAGCTCTGGGTTTGAGTTCTCTTTTAATTTCAGATGCATAAAGTTAGGTTAATTTATTTAATTTCTCTGAGTTTATTTCCTTATTTTTAAGGAAATTTCCTTATTTTTACAATGCTTGTAAATAATTGTTATTGTATGTGTATTTGCATTATTTTGTGTTTATGTGAATAGCCTGTATATATATTGTTTACAATTGTACACACATATAACTATACACGTATATATGTATGTATGAATTATATAATATATATACCCTTTGTGACATGATACATTTTACATTAAAAATTACTTAGGCTATTGTGTATAAAGAAAATAGGGATGACAAAAAATGCAGAGTCAATGTAGAGACTGGCGGGGGGGAAAGAGGTACTTAGGAAGGAATACCTGGGGCTTTAAATCATTGCTATTTTATTTCTTAAATCCTTTGATGGAAACATAGATGAGTGTTTTATCCTTGTTATTTAAACTCTATGCATGCATCTTTTTTATGGAGATATATTTCAAAAAATTGAAAAAGGAGAAGAGTGCTTGTAAGCTGCCACAGTAGAGTTAAGCATTGAATAGGAGTCACTAGGGAAGCTTCTCCCAGTGCTGCAATTTTCTCTGGGAAATATTCTCTAAATTTGGAGGGTATGTGTTCCTTAAAAAAAAAAAAAAAAATTCTGTTTAAAATTTTCTGATCAGGGACACCTGGGAGGCTCAGTCAGTTAAGCGGCTCTCTTCAGCTTAGGTCATGATCTTGGTCCTGGGATTGAGTCCTGCATCAGGCTCCTTGCTCAGTGGGGAGCCTGCTTCTCCCTCTGTCTCCCTCTCCCCCTGCTTTTGCTCTCTCTCTCTCTGACAAATCAATCAATCAATCAATCAATAAATCAATAAATAAAATCTTTTTAAAAAATTTGCTGATCAGATTGTGGAAAGTGAAAGTCCACTTGTTCGATGAATGCTAACCTACTACTCGTAGTTTGATTAAACCCTTCATATATTTTCTGATTAAGACAGCATAAGTACTATTTTGCATATGTACCTTTGAAAAAGATGATAAGTATTTTCTCTCTTCATGCTCTCATGGAGCCATTTTCTAGACTTTGGAAATCTAAACAGTAAAAGAAAGTGCTGTAAGTTTAATTTTTAATTTATATTTAATGCATATCAGATGACTTACAGTGAAATTTTTTAATCTACCTATTACATACTACAGAAAAATTCTTAACATTGTCCTAGCAAACTAAAATATTCTTGTAACTGTATAGTTTATTACTAGCTTTATGTTTTTAATAACCATCATCAAAATGTCTAATATATATATACTGTATCAAATCCAAGTCTGGAAGGAAAATAAATTTCTGACTAAAACTATTAGTTTTAACAGGGGTTCATTAACATTATCAAAATTTATCATTACCACATACTTTTGAAGGAAGGATCACTGACTTATTATTTATTTCTGGTCTGAAATAAAATACTATGCTTTTGAAGAAGTCACTTTAAAAGAGTATTTTTCCCCATGTGTAATAAAAGATAAAAAATTAAATTTAGCTGACCCATCATTATTTGAAATTTCCAAAATTTGGAGATATAAAACTCTATTATAAAACTAAACTTGAATGTTCAGAATTATGGCTAAGAAAAGTGCAGTCACATAAGTTTCACTGTACCAAGAATAAATCGTCCTCTGGATAATGACTTGAAGGAATCCAGGTTTTCTTAACCTCAGAAGAGGCCTATAATATGTTAGTAAACTTTTATTCTATGGTGACACACTGCATTGCCATAGATTAACCCAGCATACTTTAGTCTTGAAGGATTTATTACATTCTGGTCTACTGATCTAAAAGCCAGCAAGGGGACAGATGTGCTGGTGGCCAGGCTGTTTAGAAATATTCCACAAGATCACGAAGTAGGGTGAAACAAATTTTCTTTTTTCAGAACACAAGTCCAGCCCTGAAAAGACATTTTATAATAAAATCATGTTATCCTAGACTCTGATCTGCATATATAAAAATACCATCTTATAACCCTTCTCTCAGCTCCAGATGGTCCCGCTTAAATTCCCTTAGGAGCAGCGCTGTACCAACCACTGGACATTGAGCTGTCAGTGCTCCCTCAAACCCTGGTTACCTCTTCCTTCACTTTTTTCCTTTCCTCCCATATTTCTCTCTTTCCATCCATTTAAATCTGGATGCTTGAGTCATCCTATGAGCCAAGAAAAATATTTAAGTCTGCAAAAAGCAAAAATAAAATAAACACAAAAGTTAGTGTCCTGTTTAGCATATATTTCATTTTATGAACTCATCAATTGTTACCACTTGCCAAGTTTCAATCTAATGTTTGCTTTTTTTGGTGAAGTTAGCAGAGAGATCTTATAGCGAAGTCATAGTCTCCCTCTAGTAAGTGTCCAGGGGCCCAAAATTCAATATAGGCGCAAAGAGATTCTAGGCAGAAGGGAAAGCTTTGAGTCAGGAAGGAAATAATTATAGTTGAGGGAAAGATCAAAGGCAGTGTAGCCTTGTAAGCTGTGATAGGAGTTTAAACTTTAATTACTAAAGGAAGACAATGAAACATTTTAAGCAGGGACTTACACAAATTGATTTATGTTTTTGGAAGATCATTCTGATTGCAGTGGGAGAATGTGTTGTAAGGGCATCCGTAGAAGCTGAGGAATCTTTGGGGAAGTATTACAAGAATCTAGGCAAGAAAGAGTGGTTCCTGCGTCATGATGGTGGTAGCAGGAGATACGAAGAGAAGTCAGTTGATTTGAGATATATTTTTTGAGGTTTATCCTGTAAAATTCAACCATGAGATGCTATGGAAGAAAATGGAAAGAGGATAATCAAAGATGATCACGGGGCGCCTGGGTGGCTCAGTTGGTTAAGCGACTGCCTTCGGCTCAGGTCATGATCCTGGAGTCCCGGGATCGAGTCCCGCATCGGGCTCCCTGCTTCTCCCTCTGACCCTCTTCCCTCTTGTGCTCTCTATCTCTCGTTCTCTCTCTCTCAAATAAATAAATAAAATCTTTAAAAAAAAAAAAAAAAGATGATCACGACTTTTCAACTGAACAGCTGAGTGGTACCATTTACTTAGCGAGGGAGCCAAAATCACAACAGGTTTGAGATTCAGGCCTGGAGTACTTTTTGGGAAATATCAGTAGTGAGATGGCTTCATCACATTAAGTGCTCAATCTTTTTCGGTATGAGAACAACCTAGCAATCTGTCTGTATTTTTGGCCTGTAATTCCACTCATATGCTTGCAATTATTACTGCAGTACATTTGTTCTCAATATCTGGTTTCTAGAACAGCAATATCAGCATCAGTATCACCTGGGGTATGGTGAAAATGAAAATTCTCAGGCCCAACCCTACATCCGATTCTAAATCAGAATAGGCCCAGGAATTTTTGTTTTAAAAACCCCTCTAGGTGATTCTGATGTGTGGCAAAGTTTGCAAAAACACTGCTGTAGTAGGATGCTCTGGTGCATGATTCAGATCTTCCATTCAGGTCTGAGGCACTCATTTCCCCAGCTTCTGGGAGACCTGACAGCAGAGAACTCTCAGGTAAGTAAGTCCATCTCACGAAGGGAAATTGCCTTTAGTTAAAAAGAGCTAAGAGCAGTCTGACTTCAGCATCACATCTTCTCTACAGAGGCATCCTCTCTCCCAGGACCTGTTGATGGAGAGGCTGGTGTAAGGACCAGTCTTCCTTGCTTCAAGGTGGGCAACTATGAAGGGACATACCATTTTTAGGATTCCTGAAAATATTGGCTACAATCAATCACATTGTAGTCCAACCATCTACTTTTGTTTAATCCCTGACACCTAACAGGTATTTTTTTTCCTATAATACTCTCTAATGATCCTTTTGCATGCCAATCTGAGACTTTAGATTTCCGTTCCTAGGGAACCAGTACTACCATAATTACCAGTGACATTCTCAGTGCCAGATGCAATAAAACATTCAATATCTGTCTCATTTAGCTGCTGTAATATTTTTCTCATATGACTACCATTCTCTCCTTGAAATCCCTATTAACTGATATATATATATATTATACACACACATTAAAATATATATAATGATAAACTATATATATGTTAACTATATGTAACTTATATATGTTCAGGTATATATATCCTGAACACCATTCTTTCCTGGACTTTCTCTAATCTCATTACTTCACCTTTGTCAGTGTTCTTTTGAGAATTCTTCCCCTCCATTCATTCCTTCAATTTTGGTATTACTCTATTCTTTCTTGTCTTTCCATCTAACTCTCCCTTAAAAATGCCTTGCACCATGCTTTACCTTAGATCTTCAGAACTTATTTATGATGACTAGTTAATAATACTTTATTGTGTGTGTGAAATTTTCTAAGAGAAGTTAAGTGTTTTCATCATAAAAGGAAAAATAAGAGGTGATGCATGTGTTAATTAACTTGACTGTGGTAATCATTTCACATTATATGTGTATATATATGCATATACATGCACATAAATATTAAATTATCTTGTACATTTAAAAAAACCCAAGACATCATATTGTACAACATAACTATATACAATTTTTGTTAAACACACCTCAGTAAAAGTTGGAAAAAAAAGGCCTCTCATATCCACGGAATCAAAAAAGATGCCAAGTTTATACTCCAGAACTCCAGAAGTATATAGCCATTCATTTACCAGATGTTTCCAACTGGACATCTTAGCACTACTCCATAGAGTGATTTATTCAACTTCTATTGATTGGGTATATCTTATTTATCAGATATTCAAGTGTGTCAAATAATTACTTCCTCCAACTCTGACTTGGTGGTGAGCAAGTCATACAAGGAGAAGAATAATCTGATCTTGAGTGGCAACTGTTCAGGAGATTTAAAACAAGCACCTTATTGCTAGAATCCTGTGTTGGTTGGATCAATAGATTTTAAAAGAAGTTAAAAAAAAATGGCAGCTCCTCCCACTGAGGAGAAGAGGGCCAATAATTCCAGGAAAAAATGCTATGTCATCCAATAGACTATATCTCTGGCTTTTCTTTCCGTTCTCTCATTAGGAGAGTCCAAACCTCTTAAGGTCCTTCAGATAATACTTTTAGAGTTTGGCCCTTTGGTCTAATTTTCTAGTCTCACATCCTGGCATTCTTGGTCTGACAAAACTTATGATTTGATTAATATGATGTTCTCATCTCTATATGTTTCTGTCTGCACAAATTGTTTATTTTACTTTGATGAAACCTACTCAGTCTTAAAGATTTGATAATTGATGATTATTCCACAATTCTTTATTAACTACCTACTGTGTGCCTAGACATATTCTAGAGACTTACGATATCTTAATAAACATATGTAATATAAATCCATGCTGTATAGAGTTTATATTTAAGTGAGAAGACAATAAACATTAAATGTAATAAATAAATATGCATGCCAGTATGCAATAACTGGTATGGGGTAACAAAACAGAGAAGGTTAAAGGAGACTGGACAGTGCCTGAGAGTGCAAGGAGGCCTGTTGTAATTTTAAAAACGGTGGTCCAGGTGGACATATTGAGAAAGTTATCTTTAAGCACAGACTTAAAGGAGATAGGGGAATTTGCCATGTAGCTCCCTAGTGGGAGAAGTCTTCCAGTGTGAGGAACCAGTTAGTGTAAGGACCCTAAGTGTGCACCTGACATATATGAGGACCAGTAGGAAGGCATTGTGGCCAGGTAAAGTGAGTAAGTGGAAGAGTAGGGGATGATGGGGGTCATAGAGCACCATGGAAACAGATCTTGGAGAATATTGTGAGCCATTTTAAGGACTTTAGATTTTGGAAAAATTGGAAACTGTTGAAAGTTGTGAGTATAGGAGTGGTGTAATTTAATTCCTTTTTGAAAGGATTGCTCTAGATGCTGTTTCAAAAATAGACTATGGAGTTGAAAGAGTAGAGCAAGAACCCACTTAGGAAACTGATACAGTCATCCACAGGAGAATGGAGGTGATGAGAAATAGAGTCTATGCATATTTTCAATGTGGAGCTAGTAAGATTTGCCGATGTTCTAGACTTGGAACAAATAGAAATCTAAGATGACTCTAAAGTTTCCTACTTGAGCACCTGAAAAAATGGACGTACCCTGAGGTAGGAATGATTGTGGGTAGAACAGATTATGGCAAAAAGATCCTAGGTGTGCTTGGTTATATTGTTTGAGATATCTTTTAGGAGGTGTTTGGATAGAAGACTGGAGATGAAAAGAAATGAGGTTTTTCCTTTTTGTTTTTAACATGAGACAGATGTGATCACTGAGAATGGTTTGATATAGTGAAGAGAAGTAGATACTGAGCCCAGGATATGCCAATATTAAGTCATGAATGAAAAGATTTGGTCAATAGACTGAGAAGAAATATTTAAGGCAAGGTAGGAAGAAAGCCAAGAGAGTTTGGTGACACACAAGTCAAGTTAAAAAAAAAAATGTTTATTGAATAATCAACTGTTTCAAATTGGGCTGCTTTGTGAAGTAACATTCCTTTATCTATTGCTACATAACCAAATATCATAAAGTTAGCTGTGAGATAATTTATTAAAAGTCCATACAGGAACCCAGAATGTTTTAACTGGGTTCTTTACCCAGGATCTCATAAGGCCCAAATCAAGGTGTCAGCTGGCTGCTCTCTCATTTGGAGGCTCGACTTGGGAAAAGTCTTCCAAGTTAACTCAGACAGAATCAAAACTATAAAAACACATTTATTTTTTTGGTCTTTTAAGCAAATATTCATCAAGTATCTGACAGTTTGTCAGTTACTAGGTGCTATAAAAATGAAATTATTAATTACACTGAGATGTTTTCTACAGAGAATATATAATGTAGGTTAGATAAAATATATAAATTACTATATAGGTTATTCTAAGAAAGACTTGTTCGTTTTAACTTGAGGCATGAGGAGCAGATTTCAAACAGAATGTAATTTTTGATTTGGATCCCAGATGACACTGGAATTTATCTGTATAAAAGTAAACAGGTACTAAAGCAGTATCTCAGTTTGGCTGCAATACAGAGATAATTATAGCTATGACTGGAAACCAGAAGTAAAATCCAGATTTTGTAGAGCCATAGTCCTAGGCAGTTTGGGGAGGCCCTCCTCTTTTAAAAAAGATTTTATTTATTTATTTATTTGAGAGAGAGAGAGAGCACAAGCAGTGGGGAGGAGCAGAAGGAGAGAGAGCCCCAGACTCCCCACTGAGCAGGGAGCCCGACACAGGACTCTAACCCAGGACCCTGAGATCATGACCTGAGCTGAAGGCAGACGCTTAACCAACTAAGCCACCCAGGCACCTCTGGGGAGCCCTTTTACAAGAAGAATGCAATATCACACCAAAAAAGTACCTTTGGCTACATAATGGGAAGTAGGTTGGAGAAAGAGTGGAAAGACACAGCTGTCTCAACCAACTGTCATTAAAATATCTTAAGTTTGCATATTTTCAAATAACATGTGACCATATAGACACAAAACTAAGGCTCTTCCCTCCAGCCATAGAAATGGGTCATGCTAGAGGGGCCTTGAAACCAGGCTTCATTCGTTTCGTGGTAACCCCATTTTTGCTGAAAGTGTAGGATCAGTAGATCAAAGCAGTGTTGAAAGCATGGTTAACCAGTTGGTCTTTAGTAGTTAATAGGGAACTACCGAATAAAGTGTAAGAAATTACCTGAATGATTTGAGCCACAAACCATATCTTATCTAAAATATCCAGATCACTGAGGGGGAGAAGGGAATTTATTGAGTTTTAATTGTGTCATTACTTGTCCATAACATTTATTTCATTTTCCATGTTATATTATCTAAGTGCAGTTAAGAGAAAAATAGTAGCCACTTATTCATGTGTATTTTATTAAATAAATATCAATTCTACATCTTTACAAAGAACAGATTTTTTATTTTTTACAATTTATTTAAAGGTATAAAACATTTAAATATAGCTCTGAGATTTGTCTTTAAATTGACATGTTAAACTTCGGAAATTACTTTTTTTTCAATTAAAAAAAGAAATTTACAATTTTTGTTTGTTGTTTCTCTTCTCTATCTTACATTGTCTCCTTCTTTGATTCCTTTGCAAGCTATTTTTCTGGCTGATGCAGACTTTAGCTGAATTATCATGTTTTTTCTAATCTATTATCTATAACCTTGTTAGTACAAGTGTAGTTTGTGGGTCTCACTAGAGTTCAAGAAGAACTGGCCTATAAGACCTAGGAAAAGAACTTTCAGGAAGTTCATGGAAGTAGTTTAAAAGTCTTTGTCGGGGACATCTGGGTGGCTCAGTCGTTAAGCGTCTGGCTTCGGCTCAGGTCATGATCCCGGGGTCCTGCGATCGAGCCCCACATCGGGCTCCCTGCTCAGCAGGAAGCCTGCTTCTCCCTCTCCCTCTCCCATTCCCTCTGCTTGTGTTCCCTCTCTCGCTGTCTCTCTATCTGTCAGATAAATAAATAAAATCTTAAAAAAAAGTCTTTGTCAAAAACAAACAAGTATCTCATGTACATAAATCCAATAAATATATCTTTATTTGTTCTTAATTGTTGATGTCATTACAGTGACATATTACCTACAGTAATAAAACTGGCAGTCAAAACTGATATTCCTATGCCTTCTAAACCTTCTAATTTCCCAAAATTCTATCCCATGAAGAACATGGGGGAAGAAAGTCCATTCATTTATATGAAAAATGAAACACAATTTATACTAACTCTTCTGAGGCTTTTACAAAATTGTGGCAGCCTGTAAAAAATAATTATTTGAAATCCAAGAGATCCACTCATATATTTCATTTGTTGATTAGCTTATGATATATACATATACCAGTGCCAAAAATGAGCTGAGGTCCATTTTTCACTTTATTATAAAGAATTGTTTTATTCCTATACATAAATTACTACTGGTATTTTTGCTAAGAACAATAACCTATTATTTGTGAGAGTTTTCTAAATTGGTTATTTCCATGTAACTGCGTTAGAGTAGTAGATTTGTAGAAGTGAAATCATGGGGGCACCTGGGTGGCTCAGTCTTTAAGCGTCTGCCTTTGGCTCAGGTCATGATCCCAGGGTCCTGGGATTGAGCCCTGCATCGGGCTCCCTGCTCAGAGGGAAGCCTGCTTCTCCCTCTCCCGCTCCCCCTGCTTGTGTTCCCTCTCTTGCTGCCTCTCTCTCTGTCAAATAAATAAATAAAAATCTTAAAAAAAAAAAAGAAGCGAAATCATGAAGACCAATCAATCCAACCCCTAACCCAACAGAGGAATCGACTCTGTTTTGAAAGCTTTTGTTAGGCTATATGGCAGAGACAATCAATCCCCCAATTTTAGAGGCCTACAGCAATACTGAAGTTATATTTGACCGTAGGTTGGAGAAGGTGTGTGAGGTGTGTGAGGAGGTGTTCCTCGTGCCTTAATTTCAGAATCCAAGCTGAGTGATCAGCTTCTCTTTGGGACATAATGTTCTTAGAGGGAAAAAACAACAAAAACAAAAACAAGGATCTGGTAGAGACACCAATCAGTGGTTCTTAGAACCTCTGCTCAAACCAGACATATGTTGGTTAATGCTCATTTTCATTGACCAAGGTAAGTCCCATGCAGAGCCTTTCCGTTGTATTTGAAAAAAATACTCCTTCCAAGAGAAGGCAGCACAAGTACCTGCATTTTGTGGAAATGAATCAACCTCTTACAGGGAAGATGAGGACAAATAATTAGGAATGATAACTTTTTTTTCTTTACCTTTTTTATTGTTATGTTAATCACCATACATTACATCATTAATTTGTGATGTAGTGTTCCATGATTCATTGTTTGTGCATAACACCCAGTGCTCCACGCAGAACGTGCCCTCTTAAATACCCATCACCAGGTTAACCCATCTCCCCACCCCCCTCCCCTCTAGAACCCTCAGGTTGTTTCTCAGAGTCCATCATCTTTTGTGGTTCATCTCCCCCTCCGATTTACCCCCCTTCATTCTTCCCCTCCTGCTATCTTCTTCTTTTTTTTTCTTAACATATATTGCATTATTTGTTTCAGAGGTACAGATCTGTGATTCAACAGTCTTGCACAATTCACGGCGCTCACCATAGCACATACCCTCCCCAATGTCTATCACCCAGCCACCCCATCCCTCCCACCCACCCACCACTCCAGCAACCCTCAGTCTGTTTCCTGAGATTAAGAATTCCTCACATCAGTGAGGTCATATGATGCATGTCTTTCTCTGATTGACTTGTTTCACTCAGCATAACACCCTCCAGTTCCATCTACGTCGTTGCAAATGGCAAGATCTCATTAGGAATGATAACTTTTTATATACAACTCAAGACTTACATAAGTCACTTACTTTATATTGTACAATGCTGAAGCCAGTCCAGCATGGGGATACATAGTCTGTACCAAGTAGCTATTATTTCCCTCTAGTAATAGAATCTCAAACATCAGGCAGCTCTATTAAGTTATAAATTCACTGTTATCTCATATAGTAAAATGCAAGCTAAGGCCATTGTAAAGACGGAAAAGTTTACCACTGGAGGTAAATTTAATCCTTTTCCCCCACGCGTTGGAGTGAATTTTCTCCTGTAAAAACCCTGCCTCTGTCACCCTCACTGCCTAATTTTCTCATTCTGTCTTTGATGGGCTGGAAGCTGCCTGGAAGCTCATCCTTCCCTTTATTTCTCTCTCTCTTCCTCCATCATAGCTTCTTACAGTTTTTAAAGCTTTATTTTCTAATATATAAATATTGTGACAACATTTCTATCAAGATTCTATTTGGTTTTCAAAACTGAACTCTTCATCAGTTAAATTGAACATGTCTCAAGAATATGGGTCAGGAGAGAGGCTGATGGTATAAAATTGTGGATTCTTCATTAGGCAGACAAAGAAACAATTGAGCGAGGAGGGTTTAAGTCAATCCGTGTGGTAGAGGAGCGTCTTCTACAATACTCCTTGTTTGATCTTTTAACTTTTCTATGGAGGAACAATCTCAGACTTGTTCATGGATAACTATGAATCAGTGAGAAGTTAAAATAAAACAAGGGAAAAATCATAACTCTTAATCTCCCATATTAAGCTTTTTATTATAATAGCAAAATCAAGTAAACAGGTCAGTTTTGCTTATATTTCATGAGAAATAGTTATAAATTTAGCTATATCTCCTTATTTCTTCCAGAAAAATCTCAAACTGATAAAAGAACACTTTTCTTTTTTCTCATATTTTTTTCCTTGCTCGGGTATTAATGAAGTAAAATAAATAATTTGTTAGGCAATTTAAAATATTTCTCCTAGGGGATGATATATGAATTAATTTCATAGTTTTCTGAATTTTAATTTCTATTTCTATGTGTAGATGGGGCCTGACATTTTTTAGCCTAGCCAAAAATTTTTCTGTGGTAAACTTAACATTTTCTGTTAGAAGATCATTTGGGTTCTCTTGGAAAAACTGTTCAAAGAATGAGGATTTATGCTGTCAATCACTTATATTAAAAACAATAAATTTATAAATATTTATAATTAAATATTATGATATGTTTGAATGAACTTTAAATCCTTTGTTGAAAACTTCTGGGAAGAAACTACTTTTAAAAAGCTTTAGAAAAAAAGAAATAAAATATTCACATACACCTTAAACTCTGTGGATTACAAAATTCCCTTTCACTGTACCATCAGCTACTAGTTCAAGTCTAATGGAGTTTCCTTTTGTTTGAGTGACTAAACCAGGGCTATGCACTGGAGAACACTGTGTGGCTGATTTATCACTACTGCTCTAATCAGGGAGCTGTTTCTTCAGATAAACTCTCTTGCCTGAAATATTTTCCCTGTTGTGCCATTTCATTTGATTGGAAAAGCAGTGATCCCTCCTCCATTTTTGTAGCAAAACCAGAAAACTTCCTTTTTGCCCTTCAACAGTCTTTTAAAATACATTCCAATAATTCATAACTTTGTAAACTTATAGCAATATGACTTTTTGTCCTTGCAGAAATATGATCTCAGTATGAATTGAGAATAAAGCCTATTCTTCCAGACTGGTATTTTTGTAGCATTAGATATTATAGAAATCTGATCTGACTTTTAAGTCACTATTTTACCTTACAGATGGCAATAAAATTCTAATTGCATTCAGAGTTATGCTATTGTATTTCTTAAAAGAGCATTTTATGCATGCAACAGAAATATGGTTACTGAAATTGAAGCTCTAAGAGTACAGGTTTTTCATAGTTGGGGCTTTAAAATTTTTGTAGGGTATAATCATTTAATCATATAATTAGACTTTATATTGTGAACAGAATAATTGCTCTCATACTTCCATTTCTAAATGGGAAAATGGTTAAATGCAAATTGAAACCACTTAGAAATACCTAAATAGCTGTAGGGGATTTGTCCTGAGAATGAGTTAGACCAGGGGTGGTAAATCTTGCTTATTTTTAAATGTTAAATAGGACCCCCAAAGCACAGTTCAGACAGACCAACGAAGTTACCTTTGTATGCAGTACCGTGAGGTGCTTCTTTTACTATAAAGTCTATAACAGCTATTATTAAGAAAAAAAAAAAACATTTAAATATAAACTAAGCTAAATACAGATATATGATTTATCTAGCTAATCTTATTCCACAAGTTTCTAGAAATTTGCTTTAAATATATTCTTTTGAATAATTTATTCCTCTTGAAATTTGTTTTAAATAATTGTGTGAATTTCAGTGGGGCCGGGATCTGTGGAAAATAGAAGTTGGGTAAAACTTGAAATTATTTATAGGAGACTTCCTTAAAATTTTTATTTTGGTGGCACCTGGGTGGCTCAGTCGTTAAGCGTCTGCCTTCAGCTCAGGTCATGATCCCAGGGTCCTGGATCGAGCCCCGCATTGGACTCCCTGCTTGGCAGGAAGCCTGCTTCTCCCTCTCCCACTCCCTTTGCCTGTGTTCCTGCTCTTGCTATCTCTCTCTCTGTCAAATAAATAAAATCTTATAAAAAAATAAATAAAATTTTATTTTGTAATACAGTCTGACATAATACTTTCTTCTGAGATGGAAATACTGAGGCTCAGGCTGTATTCAAAGAAAATATAGATTTGGAACAGTTTCTTAGGAAAGGTTCTTATAAGAGATTTCATATTTGATAACTTCCAATTCTTTTTGTTGCATCACAGATACACATATGTGTATATGCATATATATGTCAAAAATCAAATAGAGTATCTGTTAGATGGCTTCTCTGTCCCTTGGAGATACTTCCATCATTGTGTATATGTTTTGGTTTGTTTCGTTTTGTTTTTAGCATTTTTCTTTCCAGCAGTACAAAATGGCTCATCTTGTATATTTCCTACCCCACTCCGAGAATCAGCCATTTCTTTAAGGCTGGTTTCTTTTATTGGAGAAAGATATCACAAAACAAGATATGGGTGCTAAGTGAACTCATTGCTGCTGAGGTGGTGTTGCTTTTAGGCCCTCTCATGAGACAGTAAGGAGCTATTTTTGTGTATACTAACACATGCATATACATATACCTATAAATATTTCTGTATGTAATCATCTGTATCCATATTAAGCTAAACATGAATTAATACTGATATTTCTAATTGTAACCCATTACCACATGGAACATTCTAGCCTGTTCTCCTTGTTTATATATAACCTCCCACTCCAATGGTAAGAAATATAGGTCCCATCAAATGCTATCCACTTACTTTAAAAAAAAAAAAAATCTAGGTTGATAAAAACAAAAAACAAAAAACATTCCAGGGGTGCCTGGGTCACTCAGTTGGTTGAGAATCTGACTCTTGATTTTGGCTCAGTCATGATCTCAGGGTTGTGGGATCGAGCCCCGCATCTAGTTCTGCACTTAGCGCACTCTGCTTGAGATTCTCTCCCTCCCTCTGCGCTTTCCCCTGTTTGTGTGCTCTCTCTCTCTAAAATAATAAATTACAATCTTTAAAAAAAAAATTCCGTGGGGCGCCTGGGTGGCTCAGTCGTTAAGCGTCTGCCTTTGGCTCAGGTCATGATCCCAGGGTCCTGGGATCGAGTCCCACATCGGGCTCCCTGCTCAGCGGGGAGCCTGCTTCTCCCTCTCCCACTCCCCCTGCTAGTGTCCCCTCTCTTGCTCTCTCTCTCTCTCTCTCTGTGTCAAATAAATAAATAAAATATTTTTAAAAATTCCATAATTACATAATTGTACTCTTTTGTTTCCACACTGAATTTGGAGAATTTCCAAGACATTTTGAGGCCCTATAAAATTTGACTTTTTCATAGACATATGGTAGTAATTTTTTTTAATTCCATATTATCCTGGCTTCAGACCATGACACTCTCACTCTTTGTTTTATCCCTGAATATACATTAAGCATCTACTAAGCACAGACAAATGAACAATAAAGTGTTGTATTATAAGAAGTGTATCAGAAGCATGTGCAGATGATGCTGTATAAGTCTGGGGTACACAAACTTATGCCAACATAGAAAAGGAATAAGAAGGCTTCCTGAGAGGTGATGTCCCAGGAGAGTCTTGGGTGAGAATGAGGGTCCAGCAGCTGGAGGAGATCTTTCTAGGCAAAGTGCAGCATTGTCCTGGACTCAAAGGGAAGATGAAATATAGAGGGTTTAGGGGGTAGCAACAAGCTTGCTATGGGTAACTTTGAAGCTGCAGGTTGCAAGAGGTAGGATATGAATCTGAAAAGATGCTCAGAAGATAAACCATGAATGGCCTAATAAACAACATAAACACATTTTTATTTTCCTGAGGTAAATTAGTATTCCCTGGATAATTTAAACTGGTACATAGTGTGACCCACATTGCCTTTCTAAACGATTACTTTGGTGTCAGTATGAAGGAAAGCCTGACAGCATAAAACCAGGACGGCAAGTAGAAAAGTGATAATTCAGGAGATGATTAAGATGATGATGATGGTAAGAATAAAAATAATAGTAGGTAGTATGTAGTCCTTAAATGTGCAAGGCCAAGTTCTAGGTGTTTTATATATATCAACACATGCAATTCTTATAATAATCCTAGGAGGGCTGGACTGTTATTAGTATATGCATTTTTAATTTTCATAAGAAATCTATGATAGATTTCTCAATATTTTCCGAACCCATTATTTCCATTGACAGATGATGAGACTTAGAATGGAACAAGTTTTTGAACCCACTTGTTTTGATACAAAATCCAAATATAACCAAAATATTATAATGCCACTCAAAACCTGAGGAACCCAGAAGGGTACAGTAAATTTAGGCAAAAAAAAAAAAATTAACGTGGAAGTTATTCTTACTCTGTTTTGTTAAACTGTCACCACCACTATGCTTTTTAATAGAAACATGTAGTAGAAGGCCTGTATTTTGCATGTTTCCTCTGCCAACATCTCCTGGATCCTCAGCATCTTGCTTTACTGTAACAGGTGTAATGCCTAACTTCGTAGCTTATGGTTCTGCCTCTTGGAACAGACAGTGGCTTGTTCTGGAGGAAATTGGCATAGCATAGTCACCTCAGCCATGCCCATGATTTGAGTTTCTGGTTCCTTCTGTCACATGTGTACTTTAATCTTTCACCAATCCATTTCCCCAGACATATGACTTGGGATCTGTGGTCAGTCTTACGCTTTGAAGTCTCATCTCATTCCAAAGTAGAGAGAATGTGGCATCCTTGCTTTCCTTTCCCTGTTGTTTTCTTCCTTTCCTTCAGGAGATAGAAGCCTCTCTTTAATGAGTAGCCTTTTCCTTCTCCCCTTTTCTATCCATGATTAGCTAATACCATTTTCCCAGCTTTGCCTAATTGTTCAATTGCTGTGTGTGTGTGTGTGTACAACAGTATAGAAATTTCTAACCCATATTGCTGTGGGGAATACTCTTATCAGGTATAATGCAGTGCCTTTGTTTTTCTTTTAGTCTTAAAGACTCCATTCATTCCCAGAGTTACTTCGGTCAGTACCTGTCTCCCAAATTTCTTCAGTGAGGTTTTGCCTAAGACAGTTAGGTGATTTTGTCATAACTCTGCATTCCATCCTAAAGATATACCCAGCCTCCTAATCGTTTTTACTTGTGCATGTTAAGGTTCACTCTTTGTACTATAAAGTTCAGTTGATTTTGACAAATGCATACTGTCGTATATCCACAATCACAGTATTACAGAGAATAGTTTCACCATCCTAAAAAAAAAAAAAAAAAAAAAAATCCCTTGTGTTTCACCTTGTCCCCACTACCTCTTCTCCAGAACTTCTGGCATAGCCTGATGTTTTTAGTGCCTCTATAATTTGTCCTGCTCAGAAATTTATACAGTTGGAACCATAGGGCATGTAATTTTTTGAGTCTGACTTCTTTCAATTAGCAATAGGCATTTAAGATTCATCTATGTATGGTAATTACTTGGTAATTATTTTTTATTGCTAAATAATATTCCCCTATAAAGATGTAGCAGCTTGTTTATCCATTCATCTGTTGAAGGGCATCTTGGTGCTTTCAGTTTTGGGAAACTGAAAAGAAGCTGTTAGAAACATTCATGAGCAGGTTTTTGTGCCATTTGATTAAATACCCAGGAGCACAATTATTGAATATTATGGTAAGACTATTTTTAGCTTTGTAGGAAACTGCCAAACTATTTTCCAGAGCAGCTATGCCATTTTTCAATCTCACTAGCACAGAATGAGAGTTCCTGTTGCTCCATGTCCTTGTCAGCATTTGAAATTGAGAGTGTCTTAGATTTTAGCCATTTTAATTGGTGTGTTGGGGTATCTCTCTCTTTTTTTTTACATTTGCAATTCCCTATGACAAATCATATTGATTTTTTTTGATGTACTTATTTGTCATCTGTGTTATCTTTGTTGGTACTCAGATATCTTGAAAATATTTTAATTGGGTTGTTAGTTTTCTTATTACTGAGTTTTAAGAGTTCTTTGCATATTTTGGATCCAAGTCCTTTTTCAGAAATATGTTTTCCAAAAAATTTCTCTCAATATGTGACTTGTTTCTGTGTGGATTTCATATTTGAAGAAATTATTTTTTCTGTCAGTGCTCAAATTTTTGAAATCAAATATGGTAATGTGTTTGAAATGCATGGAACTGATGTCTTATTTTATTCTAACATATAGTGTGTCCAAATATAAAGTTTTTTTATTTTTTTATTTTAAGTAATCGACTTTATTTTTTAAAGCAGTTTTAGGTTCACAGCAAAATTAAGTGGAAGGTATAGAGATTACCCATATATCAGCTCTCCACACACATACGCAGCCTCCCACACCGTCAACATCCCACACAAATGTAGTACATTCATTACAATCAGTGAACTAACATGGACACATCATTATCAACCAAATCCACTGTCTACATTAGGGTTCATGCTTTATGTTATGCATTCTTTGGATTTTAACAAATGTAGAACAATGTGTAGCCACCATCATACTAACATACAGAACAGCTCCACTACCCTAAAATTCCCTGGGCTCCACCTATTCATATACCTCCCACCCCCTAAATCCTATACAGTTTTACTCATGGCTTGCACTCCCTTTTTTTCTCTCTCTCTCCCTCTATCAATAGTTTTCAATCATGTGTGTAAGTGAATGTTTGTACCTCCTTGTGTATTTTACCTGTACTGTGAATGAGTTCAGTTGCCATGATAAAAATCAACCAATTCATTGGTCTTTCTATTGTGGATATTCAAGAGAAACAAACATATTATATCACCATTAAAGTCCAAAATGAGTAACATATCCTCCATTGCATCAAATTGGAATGTAAGCACTAACATGGTACCAGTGATTTTTAACTGTCTTACTACCCAGTATGGAAACGCTAGTGTATCAATGTTAGTATATCTTTCAGCTCTGATGTTTCTGTCTGGAAATTGTTATTGTCGGTTAATTAATTTCAATTATGGTAGTCAAAGAATTATAATCATATTAAATGCTGATATTTTGATAGTTTTCTAAAAAAGAAAAAAATGAGTCCAAGATGTTTTTGTTCTTCTTGGATTGCATCATTCTTCATTAAGGTTTACTTAAAGAGCTCATTTGAGGTAGTTTTGGCTGTAAATTCCATATGTCAACTTGTAAAGCTTGGTTGCCAAAATATGAAGAATAGAAACAGAAGGGAATGCTTAACGAAGCACAGCACATACCAGTTAGTCATTGTTGGAAAATCATTGCTGAGTGAAATAGATGTGGAATTATTTTGGTGGGCTGAGAATTTGAGAAGGTGATCCATAATAGAGTAATGTAAATTGGTTATAGATAAGTATATTTAAGGATATATGTGTACTTACCATTGTGTAACATTTCCAATAGCTTCTGCATAATGGTTTAATGATTACTGCCATCTAGAACTGGTGAGAAAACAAGCTGCTCTGTTGGTAAAGCTACCTTCTCTAAAGAGCAGCTGGCTCCTCACAAGACCCCAGGCGTAAGAATTTATATTAGTTTTTCTATGGGAAAGAGAGTAAAAACAAAGAAATGAAAGGATGCACATTTTTCGGAACTTATCTAGATCTTCTAAGTGCATATAGAATCTTTGAGAGTAATGTAGAAATCTGTATATCACACAGTGGTATATGAAGGGCATGTTCATGTCTTAACAGTTGCATAATTTTTTTTAAACAAGGGCTGACTGTCATACCTTTGGACTTCAAAAAATTATGATTTTAGTAATTATGATTCTGCATTTGATAAGCCTGAAAATTCTTTATACTTTTCTATGCGAAAAAGATAATAATAGCTTTTATTACTGTAAGATCAAAAAATTCCTATAGAGATAGAATATTTTATATCCCTCTATCACAAGGATTTATCCTCTAAAAATTTGAGTCATTTAATTAATATTACAAATCCACATAAATGGAAACTGCAATATGATGAGATAGTTCTCTCTGTGAGGAATCAAAATCATTAGAGCAGAACTGAACAGACAGCTAGATAGCAGACTCTCCCTCTTCTTTTTTTTTTATTATGTTATGTTAATCACCATACACTACATCATTAGTTTCTGATGTACTGTTCCATGATTCATTGTTTGTGCATAACACCCAGTGCTCCATGCAGTACGTGCCCTCCTTAATACCCATCACCAGGCTAACCCATCCCCCCACCCCATCCCCTCTAGAACCCTCAGTTTGTTTCTCAGAGTCCATAGTCTCTCATGGTTCATCTCCCCCTCTGATTCCCCCCCTTCATTTTTCCCTCTTCTAATGGAACCATCTGTCAATAATATTGGAATTAATTAATTGAAGTAATTGAATTAATTTTATTCTTCTTCACATGTTCTAAAATAATCACAAATTTTAGCCTTATTTTTCTATTCAGTGTATATTGTAGTGGCCTTAATGCTTCTGCCTATATTTTACTCTTATTAAATACTACTATTGGGGGTTTATGAGATCTGTGATCACATTCCTTTGTTGTCACTCAACATATGATCTTGCCTTACATATCGTATATGAGTTTCAGTTTTCTCATATATGAAATAGTTTTCTCATGTAAAACATCCTTATTAGGAGTTGTACATACTTAATGAGATAATCCTAGATGAGCAATTAACATGGTGATCAGCAGGTAGAAAAAACAAGTAAGTGGTCACTATCACCAGTAGTATTTTGAACCGAGTTGGTATGTGACATATGTAGTCAGTTTTCACAGAATACACTCAAATAAATGAACATTTCTTTTACTTTCACCCCAAATCCAAACTTAAACAGCTTTCCAGCAAGCAAGTACCCTGTTCCATTCTCAAAGGATATAAACATCAATTTGAAGAGCATTGAACTTTAGTTCTTCCACTAATTGTTGTGATACCTCTGCTAAATAATCAAATTAAGAATCTTAATTGCTTAGGATTATCACTTTCCTCTTACAAAAAATATTTCCAGAAACATTTGGTTTTTCCATGTAGAATTATTCCTATACTATACTGAATTAAAGAAACTGTTATGTTATTTTTATTAAGTCAAAGGAGTTATTGAGTGTCTACGACATTTTGTACTCCACATTGTAAAATGCTCAAATAAGTGTATACAGCAAAGAAACTTTCTTGAATCTATTTACAAAATCACATAATTTTGTATATTGCAATAAATCTCTATCAAAATAATTTTTGGGCTAATGGCATAGGATTTATTACTATTAAATCAGAAAAAGACACCTCAGTGTCTGCATGACATTACAATATATATTTAATTTATCCCCTTCCATATTTCCTTTTTCTGGCAAATATTTCTTGGCACAGTTTTCTGTGAACTCATTAATATAAAATATCCATACACTAAACCTGTATTTGCTCATGTGTAATTTAAGTGATTTAATTTTTAAAGCATAAAAAAAAAATTCTGGTTTTTAGTGATCCTTACTAGTACTTATGTGCATGCTATGATTTAAAAGGTAAAGGGCTGAGGGGGCGGAGCAAGATGGCGGAGGAGCAGGAGACCTAGATTTCGTCTGGTCTCAGGAATTCAGCTGAATAGGGATCAAACCATTCTGAACACCTACGAACTCAACAGGAGATCGAAGAGGAGAGTAGCAACAACTCTCTGAACAGAGAAGCGACCACTTACTGGAAGGTAGGACGTGCGGAGAAGTGAATCCGAGGCGATATTCGGGAGGATAGACGGCGGGGGAGGGGCCTCCGTTGGCTGCTTCTGGCAAGTGATAGAGCCGCGGAGCACAAAATCGGACCTTTTAGAAGTTGGCTCGGCGGAGGGACGTCGCTGCAGTGGCTAAGCGGGGGGTGGAATCCTCCCGGGACAGTGTGGTCTCAGGACCCTTGGGGTCACGGAGAGACCGGGGGTGCCTGAGTGCGCCAGAGCTCCCAGGTATCAGAGCGTGGAAGCCAGCTGCAGAGACGGAGCAGAGTCGCGGGCTCTCAGCTCGGGGTTGCCATAAACTGTGATCTGCGGCCCAGTCGGGGCACGGCTCCCCCAGCAGGGACCCAACAAGCAGCAGATCCGGGGAGACTCCCCTTCCTTCCCGGGGAGGAGCGGTGCGGGAACGCACTGCAGGGATCTGCTGGGTTTGGAGACTCCGTGCGGGGTCGGGTGCCAGAGATAGCAA
>NW_027397074.1:12928971-13021622 GCF_003265705.2 Callorhinus ursinus | reverse complement strand
GTGGCTGGGTGATAGACATTGGGGAGGGTATGTGCTATGGTGAGCGCTGTGAATTGTGCAAGACTGTTGAATCACAGATCTGTACTTCTGAAACAAATAACGCAACATATTTTAAGAAAAAATAAAAAGAAGATAACAGGAGAGGAAGAAAGGGGGAGTATGTCAGAGGGGGAGACGAACCATGAGAGATGATGGACTCTGAAAAACAAACTGAGGGTTCTAGAGGGGAGGGGGGGAGGGGGATGGGTTAGCCTGGTGATGGGTATTGAGGAGGGCACATTCTGCATGGAGCACTGGGTGTTATGAACAAACAATGAATCATGGAACACTGCACCAAAAACTAATGATGTAATATATGGTGATTAACATAACAATAAAAAATTAAAAAAAAAAAAGGTAAAGGGCTCAGTTGTTAAGCATCTGCCTTCAGCTCAGGTCGGTCCTGGGATGGAGCCCTGCATTGGGCTCCCTGCTCGGCAGGAAGCCTGCTTCTCCCTCTTCCGCTCCCCCTGCTTGTGTTCCATCTCTAGCTATGTCTCATCTATCAAATAAATAAATAAAATCTTTAAAAAATAAATAAACAAATAAAAGGTAAAGGGCAGGTCAAAACAGTTGCTGAGAATGTGTAAATCATTGAAGATGTTCCCGGAAAGGACATAGCAGAGCACAGCAGAAGGAAATGGTGGTTTTGCTAAGCTATAGGGCTGCTCTTCAGGTCTGCTACTACTAATGTCATATACATATATACACATATACACATAAATACACATGTGCGTATGTATATGTATGTATATGTGTGAAATTTAATTAAGAATTTGGTTCATACTTTAACATCTTGGAAGGAGAAGCAACCCTTTCCAAGATTTTAAAGTTAGAATCAAGTTCTTATTGAAATTTTACAACTAATTTTTTATTAATTTTTATAGTTCTAAACAGTTCTCTGCTACAACATCCCCTTCTTCCCAAGAAGCTAACAACCCTGCTAAGTATTCTAATAAACTTAGATAATTTAGCAGTAGAGGTCATGTGAGCAAATAAGGGTGTTTATAGAGGGGGCGATTAGGTCTTACCATTGGAAAAAAATATTTAGAATAATATCTTTGACATACTCGTCAGTATAGTAAATGCTAAAGTAAACTTCTTTTAGATTATTTAGAGTATTTAGATAATTTCAAAAATGCCAGTGGTAACTATAACAAACATCATCTATTTTTATAGTTGACTTCTCTTTTACACCAATGTTTGGAGCCTTATATAATAAAAATACTTTTAGTTCACCTCTGAGCATTAATTTAAAACTGTTGGTGTATGTGTGTGGTTCTTTCCATTGCAGGTTATGAGTACATGTTTAAAGTCTCTTATTACTTTCCTTCATGTTTAACAGGAACTATTATTATTTTGTGGGCATAATTTAGAAACTCTGTGACAAACTAGTTAGTATTAGTCTGGCAGTTGAAAAGCATTCATTGAAGTTATTAAATATCGGATTATTATTTTACAAAATACAAAGCTATCAACATCACAAATTATGTTTTTTCTTATTAGAAGCACATACAGCTGAACTATTACCTTTGTAGTATGCTTTTAATAAAATGGTATTAATTTATTTTCTTTTTATAATAAACATTTAATATTAACTTAATACCAACTTAAACGATGGCATCAAATTAAGCAATTGTGGAAAAATACTGGATTTATTTGAAAGATAATGAAGTGTAGTGGAAAGAACACAGACTGAATGTCAGTAGACATATCTGTAGGTCAGAATCTGCTCAAACTAGCTACATAACTGTCGGTAAGATATTTGGCATTTTGGGGTCTCAGTTTCCTCAGCTATAAAATGAAATTTCAGAAAAATTAGTAAATCTCTTTATGCTCTCTATTGCTACCTTTAGTTGGATTACAAAGACAAATATATGCATAAAAGAAAGAGAAAATGATAGACATGTCTACTATGTTATGAAACATAGGTATTAGGTAATTGTTTAACTTATTTTTGATAAGACAGTATTGCTATTTTTTAAAATCTTGTACGTATTTAGGGAGGAATAAAAAAAGTTCAGAAAACAGAATGGATGAAAAGCAGAATGGAACATTTTAGAATATAGATAGTGGTAAAAGACAAAATAGATATAAAGGGAGGAAATCTAAATATGAGAGTATAATCATAAGGAAAAATGAGAAGACAGAAGGCAAACTGAAAATAAACATCTTTCAAGCCTGTATATTTCTGCTTGAGTGAAAAAATATTTCTACCGTCCTACTACCATCACTACTACCATTGATCTGCAATTCCTACTTGCTGTTCTTCTTCCCAGTTATTTTAAATTTTGTGTCAAACATAAATATTTATAAAGTTCTTCCTGACAAAATTTCAGAGTAAAATTTAAATTCCAATTATAAATTATATGGCTTTGAATGGCATTACCATGGCTTCATTAGAAATATTTTAAACAATGACCACCAGCAAAGGAGGAAAATAAAGATCTATCGATCAGAATAGCATGGACTTTGTAATGTATAAAGACAGCTAAAATGGTGACTATAGTGTGAAATTTATTCATTCATTTCAACAAATTTATTCATCCATTTGGCACTTACAGTGTACAAAATATCATTTGTTAGGGTTGACATGGTAAGCATTGTCCCTGTGCTGAATGAGCTAGTAAGCTCTGCTTCACTAAATAAAATCCTCCTCGAGTAGAATCGCTTTTTTTTTATTATGTTATGTTAATCACCAACATTACATCATTAGTTTTTGATGTAGTGTTCCATGATTCATTGTGCATAACACCCAGTGCTCCACGCAGAATGTGCCCTCCTTAATACCCATTACCAGGCTAACCCATACCCCACCCCCTCCCCTCTAGAACCCTCAGTTTGTTTCTCAGAGTCCGTTGTCTCTCTTGGTTCGTCTCCCCCTCCGACTTCCTCCCCCTCTGATATTGAAGAAATTTGAAAATGGACAAAGAGTGAACTTCAGAGTAGAGGCATTGCTTCTGCCTCTAGGTAGGCATGTGTGTTTGCATATGCATGAGAGGAGAGAGAGAGAGAGAGAGAGAGAGAGAGATGGGGAAATGGGGGGAGAGGGAGAGAGAACCTAATCAGACTTGTTTTGATGTTGCAAATTGCTATTGTGTAAAATGACATCCTTTGAAGTACAGAAATTATAATCCTGTTTGATTTCCTAGTGACTGAAGTTCTGCAAGGTGGGGCAAAATATGTCACATTCAGTGTTTAGTGAAAGAGGAAGAAAGTCATCAAGCATTAGCTACCCTCTAGGAGTGCTAGTCCTGACGTGTTTCAGACTTTGGCCAAAGTTGGAAAAGGAAGAGAAAAGTGAAGCCTAAAAAAGAAGAATGCATAATTATGTTGGACCTCAATATCATTAAAAAGCAAACAGTACATTCCAAATACACTCCACCCACATAAAAAAACACATATATGGGAATAGATACCAAATTGATCATCCTGGTTACTTTAGAAGGTGAAATTAAAATGTGTGGATGACATGTTTCTGTACATATCTCTGAACTATTTTGACTATTAATAAAATGTAATATTTGCATAAAAAGAATAAGGCCCTGGAGAAAAGGACCAGTAGTAACATACTCTGGCATTATTTACCCACATCTTAATAGTATCTACAAAAAACAAAAACAAAACCTCTCTTTTTCTCTTTCAATGTGGGTTTTTGGTTTTTAGTAATAGTTACCCTTTTTGTGTTTGTTTGCTTGGTTGTTTGTTGTTAGGACACTATTAAATGGGGATGTGGGCAATGGAACAAGGAGATGCTTTGAAGCAGTTTTTAGCTGAGCTTTCCACTTTTTGTTAGGGCTTGTCAACCAAAAAGCATGACTGTCTTCTGCTTCAAGTCCTGATCACAAGTGCAGGTTGGGGCAGGCTGTAGGCTGAGAGACAGCAACCTGTGGTTGGTTGGTACTGAGGCATAAAAAATTTAGTCATTGGCACATTGTTTTTCATAAATATAAGAAATATTTACTTAATGTCTGCCGTATAGCAAGCAGTTAACATAAGGTCCTAGAAAAATAGATTTTAATTTCACAGACACTTGTCTTCAAAGAACTCAACAATTCACTGGAGAGAGATCTTCTCATAAACAATCCATTGTAATACAGTGTGATAGGACTATTATAAAAGTACATAAAAGCTTAAGGGATGGTACAGGATTTCTGCATGAAATTGCTCAAGAAAGGCTACTTAGAGTGAAATTTGAGCTGGATCTTTTAAATGAGCAAATGTTTGCTAGGTGGATTGAAGTTTGCAGAAAGGCGTTTATTACCAGCAAAGAACATTACATCTGACAAACCACAGAGGAATAAAGAAAATGACAATTATGGAAAGCTGAAAAGTTACTTTTTTCAAATTATAGGGGGAAAAGCAGGGAGCAGTTGGAGATGTGACTGAGGATGAGATGTGGGAATGAGGACTTTTAGGCCCTGAAAACATTTGAGCTTTCTCCTATGGGTCACAGAGAACCATGGAAGCACTTTAAGCAAGTATATAACAAACCAAAGATCAGACCTTCCCTTTTTGGCATTGCTCATTTTCCATTTTTATATTGAGGCATGCGGTCCTTTCCAAATAGAGACAAGTATCCTTTAAAAAGACATTTTATTAATTAAAATAGAGCCAAATTTTATTTTCCTGAATAGTAACAGGGGAGGAAAAATGAACGTTCAAAAGGAAGGCTAACCATATAATGAAGAATGAGTCGGGCACACCCATGGACTGCCATCAAATGAAGCAGTCATTGTTCCTATAATTTTTACTTCTAAACATATCGTCAGGGGGAAAAAATCAAAATATTTTATAAGCAATTTAGATAGTAAAATGGGCAGCTATTTAAATAACTTAGAGACCAGTGAACATTTTTTTAAGTCATTTTTTCAAAAAGACTATTTAGTGGTACTGCTCTATTTATAATTATTTCATGAATGGTATATTCCTTTAGGGGATTAACTCAGAATTTTACAAATATCATGGCACACAAATGCTGTACTTTGGGTTTTTGTTTGAATTGAGTTGTGTGTGGTCCTACACACAACTGGGATCATTGGCAGCTAATCCTCCTGTCTCCCAGAGAACAGAATTCCCATTGTTGCAGTTCTTCACTGGAAACAGCTGGGCTACCTTTCCTGGGTTAGTTGGCAGGATGGGCAGCTGCAGTCCCCAAATCACACAAATCACCAGTGAAGCTTATTTTGATTGCTAACTTCTGTTACATCAAGATACTTTCTAAAATCTGTTTTTCTCTATGTTGCAGTAGATTCTTTCCATGCACTGCTTCACCCAGCAAAATGTTTGGGCTATGGATCCTCTATTTCCACTGTAAAGATTCAAGCCTTTCCCAACTCTGGAAAAAAATTACTCTCATATTTGTTGCTACGTTTTGAGTGGGAGAAAATCCTTTATTTATTCCTTTTTTAGTTGTATTCATAGTCCCCCCTAAAGTAGTTTTGGCGTTTTGACATATATTTCAATATAGACTGAAAGTATGTACTTTGAGTTTGGGGCAGTTTGGGGCATAGGGAAATGTGTGCTTTCTTTGCTATGGAGGAAGATCCTCCACTGATGAACTTTCTTCTGTGAGATGAGACAATTGCCTTTTTAGTATCAGCATGAGGCAGGAAGGGATGGAGAGAGAACATGGTCATGACAGGAGGTGATCCAAAATTGCTAAGGTAGTTTATACAGAGCATGAAGCTCTAAATCAATTCACTATTGATTTACTGGGGAAACAGTATATTGATTCACATATAATATGACCCATATGTTGCTAATATATTCCTTATAAAGAGATCTGAGCTTGAGAGAGTACAGTTAGGAAACACTGTTTTTATTCTTTTCCTTTCAGTGTCTTCCCACAGAAAGAAAAACTCTAGAATTTCTTCTCATCTATTAGATCTCACAGGTTCTCAGATACTTTCATGTATTAACAGCCTTTAACAGTATTAAATAATTTCTATTTATGAAAAAATTCTAGTATCTAAACAAAAACTTCTATCTTATGTCAGATTTGAAGTAGCTCAGGCTGACTCCTTCCCATTTCAATTATAGGGGACTTACACCTTGAATGTACCTTTGTTCTTCTTTATCCACCTCCTCATTTCACACAACTCATCCTGCTGCTTTTGCTTCCCGAAGGATGCTGAGATGGGCATCCGTCGGTGGGAGACAGCTTTACTTGTGTTCTTGGATTCTCACTGTTGGTTGCCTCTCCCTGGCCTGTGTTATACTCCCTGTCTGGCCCCTTCTAGCTCCCTCCTTTCTCTTGCCTTGGTGTCTCTAAGAACATTCTCTTGGGCCCCACACAAGCCAAGAGGCAGCCATTCCTCTCAGACTGTATTCATTTAAGATGGTTTCTACCAGGCCATAGTCGCTCTTTCCCAGCTGGCCCACAAGAAATGCTGCACATTTTTGCCTATCCTCTCCTTTTTAACCTTGTCACACTGAGAAGCTTCAGTCTTTTCTAGGAAAGGATATCCAAGCTCAAGGGACATGTTGTTCTTTGCTGCTCTCTGCTGTAGTCTCTCAGCAGCTCTGGGCCTTTTGATTTTTGTAGTTCTGCATACATTCAGCGGAGGTGAGTTTTCCTTTCTGGCACTTACCCTTCCCATTTCTTTGAGTGTTTTCCTTCCACTTACGTCATCTGGCCATGAGAATGGGAAATACCTCAAGGAGGTTTTCCTCCAAATAATCTCTAAAGATTCTCTATAGTGCCTCTAGGCATATCTCATGCAGGCCAGCAATGAATGTGCTGTAGACATTATAAGGCTGGTTTTTTTCCTTGTTTCAAGCCTGGCAATGGGTACTTGTCACCATTGTTCTCAGAACTGCCCTTTGGCCCTGATTCTGAGAAAACAGTTATTGTCTCATTTAACATCTTGATAAATTATTAACAATTTAACGTATTTTATCTCTGTGTTTTGTCTGTTGTGGTAGGCTGATAATAGCTTGCAAGGATCGGCCCAATGTCCTAAACCCTGGAACCTGTCAGTATTACCTTACATGGTAAGGTTTATACAGATGTGACTAATTTAAGGGTATTGAGATGAGAAAAATATTTTGTGTCATCTAGTTGGAACCTAAATGCCATCACCAGTGTCTTTGTGAGAGAAAGGAAGAGGGGGATTACACCCTTAGGAGAAGGCTGTGTTAAAATGGAGGCAAATACTGGAGTTAAAGGCCACAGGCCAAAGATGGCTAGCATATATATCCCTTCCAGCCCCTCACTAGAAGAGGTACAGAATGGGTTCTCCCCTGGAGTCTCCAGAGGAAGGGCATCCCTACTTTATTTCAGACTTCTGGCTTCCAGAACTGTGAGAGAATAAGTGTTTTTTTAAGCCACTCAGTTTGTGGTAATTTGCTATGGAAACCATCAGAAACTAATCTTTTATTACATATAACAAATCCATTCATAAATCTCAGATCTCATGACACTTGACTTATCAGAAATATTTCATATTGATGACCTCACCCTTCTTCTTGGCATACTTTCTTCACTTGGTTTCAAGATGCCATACTCCGATTTTTCTTCATCTTTCTGGCTAATTCTTCTAATTCTTCTTTTAGATTCCTCTTTTCCCATACCTTTTAACATGTGAGAACCATAGGGCTATCTTTTGTCCATATCTCTAGCTGTGTCCTTTCCTTATGATCTTTTTTTATTGTCACGGTTTTAAATAGTATAATGACTTCCAAATTTATATGTCCAGCTCAGTTCCTCTCCAGGGAACTCTGAATCATATCTCCAAAGACTATGTAATATTTCCAGTTAGATGTTTAATAATTACCACTTAATGGCATATGAAAACCATACTTATGACCTCTCATTCCCTTCAGTTTGATTCCATCCATAGTCTTCCTCATTGCAGCTGAATGTAACTCCATAGCTTAGACTAAAAATTTTAGAATTACACTTCATTGCTCTATTTATCTTTTATTCTATATCTAAATCCTCAGCAAATATTAGTTCTTTTATTTTAACAATGTATCTAGAATCTAACCACCTCTCATCATCTTCAAAGTTACTATGCTCTTTTAAGTCCCCTAGATTATAGTAATAGCCTCTTATTTACTCTCCTTGATTTTATACTTGCCTCTTATTTGCTACATACCTGTCAGAGTCATGGTTAACCTAAGTGAGGCTATCTCCTCTGGGAAAGTGGAGTAGATTTAGTTTTTCCTATTCCTCCCAGTAAGTATAACTAAAATTCCTGGATGTTATATGTAAAACAAACTTAAGAAGACTCTTAAAAGTGGAGAGAAGAAGGCAAACCAGCTAGAAATCTTTCAGGACCCAAGAAACAATATAGTGGAAAGGTCCTTGGTGTTTTCTTTTTGCTCCATATATTCCAGACTGCATCCTTGGGAAGTAAGAAACCCAGAAACACCAACTGGAACATAAGACCTAATTTCTCTGGCCAATAGACCAGGAAAGGGGCAGATAATATTCAATCTACTCCATCAAACATCAAAACAAAACAAAAAATCTATGGACCCAACCACACCCATGCCAGCCACGGCCATGTGGGGATACCAAGGTGTTATTAGAGAAGGCAAGCAGGGATACCAGAGTGGTATCAGAAGGCTAAGTGGAAAGCCATGGATTTTATTGCTGGCATGAAGTAATGAGCCCTCTACCCTCTCTCCTCCCACTCCCCAATTCCATGATATCAGTGAAAGCTCTATGGAGAGTATAGACTTTGACCACCACCCAGGGGTAATGAAGCATCTTCCCCACTTCTCACTGGAATGCTGTCAGTGGGGTGCCTGGGTGGCTCAGTCGTTAAGCGTCTGCCTTCGGCTCGGGTCATGGTCCCGGGATTCTGGGATCGAGCCCCGCGTTGGGCTCCCTGCTCTGCGGGAGGCCTGCTTCTCCCTCCCCCACTCCCCCTGCTTGTGTTCCCGCTCTCGCTGTGTCTCTCTCTGTCAAATAAAAAAAAAAAAAAAAAAAAAATATAAAAAAAAAAAAAAAAAAGAAGAGGCCTAATGGAGAATCAGGACTTTCACCACCACTCAGCAGTAACAAAATTATTCCCCCCTTGCCAGTACACATACAGACACAGTGTCAATGGAGAATACTTGGAGAGTCAGAACTTCAGCCTCTACCCAGCAGTAGTGAGAATACTCTCCCGCACCTCAAATGTCATGCAGGCTGAATTTGGAACCTGGACTTTCACTCCATCTGGCAGTAATGAAGCAGCAGCCCCCTTCACACACCAGACTGGTTTCAGAGAGTACTAAAACACAAGATTTAAATCTTCAGGGACGCCTGGGTGGCTCAGCCAGTTAAGTGGCTGCCTTCAGATCAGGACATGATCCTAAGGTCCTGGGATTGAGTCCCACATCTGGCTCCTTGCTCAGTGGGGAGCCTGCCTCTCCCTGTGCCTGCCATTCCCCATGCTTGTGCTCAATCTCTCTGATGTAAGCAAGCAAACAAACAACAACAACAAAAGATTTAAGTCTTCTAAGTCCAGAGTCTTATAATACCTAAAATACCTAGGTTTCAATAGAAAATCACTTATACCAAGAACCAGGAAGATCTCAAACTGAATGAGAAAAGATAACTAACAGATGCCACTGAGATGGGATACATGTTAGAATCATCTGACAAGGATTTTAAAACACTCATCATAAAAATGCTTAAATGAACAATTGCTAGCAGGCTTGAATTAAATGAAAATAAAATTAGAAAGTTCCACCAAAACATAGAGGATATAAAGAGGAGCCAAGTGTAAATTTTAGAACTGAAAAAAAAAATGCAATAACCAATAAAAAAAACCTCAGTGGATGGGTTCAAGAGCAGAATGGTTAAAAAAGAGAAAGGAGTCAGTGAACTTGAAAATAGAACAATGGAAATATCTTGATTTGAGCAATAGAGAAAAAACAAACAGAAGCTCAGGGACATGTGAGATTATGATTAAATATCTAACATTTGTGTCACTTTTATCGCAGAAATAAAGGATACAATATATCAGGATGATAAAATATTTAAAGAAATAACAGCTGAAATTTCCAAAATTTTGCAAAAATCCTAAAACTACAGATTCAGGAAACTTTGCAAATCAAACAGGATAAACCAAATGGAATGCATGTCAAGAAACATTATAGTAAATCTCTGAAGACTGATCAAAAACATAAAAGTCTTGAAAGCAGCCAGAGCGAAGTGAAACCTCACATATAGTGGAAAAACAATTGAAATGACAGTAGATATCTCCTCAGAAACCACAGAGACAGAAAACAGTAGTACTATATTTTTTACGGACTGAAAGAAAATTTTCAACTCAGAATTCTGTATTCAGTGAAAATATTCCTCAGGAACGAAGGGGAAATTGAAACATTATCATATAAAAGAAAACAAAGATAATTTATTTCTAGCAGAGCTACTCTAAAGGATAGAATTAAAATGATAAAAGAAGAAATCTGGGAAGAGCAGGAAGAAAGGAAGGAAAAATACATACACAGCAAAATATAGCTAAATGTAATAAACAAGTAAAAACTCTTCTTTTGAGCTTTCCAATTTATGTTTGATGGCGGAAGCAATAATTAAAGCCATTTAATGTGGTTCTGAATGTATACAGAGAACATATTTATGACAAATATAAACAGAGGGGTATATACAGGGAGGCAAGGATTCCAAGCTTGAACTAGTAAAATGTGTGACTAATAGACTTTGATAAGTTATATATATAAACACTATAATAGCTAGAGCAACTACTTAAACTTATAAAGAGATGCACCCCAAAACACTGTATACACATTACAGTGGACTTCTAAAATGTGTTCATGTGACCTACAGTAAAGAAGGAAAAAAAAAACCCAGAGAAATAAAAACAGAACAGAAAACAAAACCAAAACGAAAAAATAACAGAACTGAGTTTACACATAGCAGCATTACTTTGAATTTAAATAGTCTAAATATATCGAGTGATAGATTGGTAGAGTGGATTAAAAAATCCTGATGAAACTGTATGCTGTCTATAAGAAATTCACTTCAAATATAATTATATACATAGTTTGAAAGTGAAAAGCTGAAAAAAGTAAACCATGAAAACCTTAATCAAAAGACAGCAAGAATAGTTATAGTGATATCATATAAAGTTGATGTTAGACCAAAGAAAATCACCAGGGACAGAAAGGAACATTACATAATGATAAAAGGATCAATTCACTAGAAGAATATAACAGTCCTAAAAGTGTATGCACCAAACACCAGAGCTGGAAAATAATGTGAAGCAAGACCGATAGAACTGAAAACAAATGGACAAATTCACAATTATAGTTGGACCTTGAAAGAATATAGAAGACCCTAACACAGTGCATTAACCAACATGATATAATCAATATTTATGGAGTACTCCAACCAAGAAAAGTACAACACACACATTGTTTTCAAACGTCCATGGAGTATGTATTAAGATACACTGTATCCTGGGCCATAAAACAAACTTCAAAAAGAAGTCATAAAATAAACTTTAAAATAAGATAAATCATACAGAGTATGTTATCTAACCACCATGTAATCAGTCTAAAAATTGATAACAAAAGATGAGGAAATTTTCCAAATACTTGAAACTAAACAACATTTCTAGTTAATCCAGGATGAAAAAGAAAGTCTTGGGGTGCCTGGGTGCTCAGTTGGTTAAGTGTCCAACTCTTGGTTTCATCTCAGGTCATGATCTCAGGGTCATAAGATCCAGGTTTGTTTTGGGCTCACGCTCAGTGCAGAATCTGCTTGAGATTCTCTCCCTCTCCCTCCTCCTTGCCGGTCCCCCCAGCTCACGTGTGCATGAGCGAGCTCTCTCTCAAATAAATAAAATCTTTTGAAAAATAAAGTCTCAAGGGAAATTTAATATATTGAAATAAATTTGTCCAAACTCATTTAATGTGCAACACCAAGAGTGAACCCTAAGGTAAATTATGGACTTTGGGTGACTATAATGTGTCAGCGTAGGTTTATCCGTGATAAAATGAGCACCCCTCTGGTGGTGAAGGCTATGCAAGTTTGTGGGCATGAGATATATGGGAAATCTCTGTACCTTCCTTTCAATTTTGTTGTAAACCTAAAACTGCCCCCCCAACACAAAGTCTTTAAAGAATATATTGAACAGAATAAAAATAAGAATCTGTGGGATAGGGCTAAAATAGTGCTCAAAGGGAAATTTATAGCATTAAATGCTAACAATAGAAGAAGAGAAAAAGTCCCAAACAATAATTTTACCTCCCAAGAAACTAGAAACTGGGAAAGAAGAGCAAAATAAACCCAATGCAAGCAGAAGGAGGGAAATAATGAAGAACTGAAGTTAATAAAATTGAACCCCCTCCCCAAGAAAAAGAATAGAAAAAATTAATGAATCAAAAACCTGGTTCATTGAAAAGATTGCTACAATTGACAAAACACTACTACAATGAACAGAGGAAAAGGAGAGATGTCATCATTACTTACCTCAGGAATGAAATAGGGTATATCATTACAGACACACTGCAGACAACAAAGGATAAGTGAATACTCTGAACAACTCTACACACATAAATTGGATAAATTAAATGAAGTGAACTAATTCTTCAAAAAGTATAAACTACCACAACCTATCTAATATGAAATGGGTGGTTTGAATAGCCCTATAATTATTGAGAAAATTGAATTTGCCTATAAAAATCACCCAAAAAATAAATCTTCAAGCCCTAGGTCGTTTCATGAGAGAATTCTACTTAGTATTTAAAAAATATACCACTCTGCTCAAAACCCTCCTTGATGTCCCATTTCACTCAGTGAAAGCCAAATTCTTTCTATGCCTACCAGAGCGCACATGATAAGGCCCCCAATTACCTCTGTGAACTTATCCCCCACCTCTCCACTCTTTGTTCCCACACATCTGAGCCCACATCTAATCAAATGGGTCTCCTCGTTCCACAAACACAAGCACACCAGGCCCACTCCCACCACAGGAATGAGGCACTTCACTGCAAGTTCTGGTTAGTATCTGTATTAGTCAGCTCAGGCTGTGGGAACAAAATATCACAGATGGGGTGGCTTAAGAAACAAATTTATTTCTCATAGTTTGGAGGCAGGGAAGTCCACAATCAAGGTGCCAGCTGACTTGGTTCCTGGTGAGAGCTCTCTTCCTGGCTTTCAGATGATCACCTCCTCACTCCGTCCTCCATTACAGAGAGAGCAAGCAAGCTTTATGATACTTCTTCTTATATAGGCGCTGATTTAATGGGACCAGAGCCTCAGCTCATAACTCCATCTAATTTCCTCTCAAAGGCCTCATTTCCAAATACCATTACTTTGGGGTTTAGGGCTTCAACGTATAAATTTGTGGGGTCACAAAATATCAGTCCACAATAATATCCATATAATTTATTTCTTCACTTTTAGGTCTTGAATCAAATGTCGCCTTTTCAGGCCTTGCCGTATAACTCTTCAATACCCACCCCTCTCCCAGTGCTTTATATTTCTCTCCTATGCTTAACTTTTTCTTTTATACTTGTTATCTCCTATATACCATAGAATTAACTTCTTTTTCTTTTTTTTTTTATCTGACTCCTTCACTATAACATAAGCTCTAGGTGGTAAGATATTGTTAATGTGTTTTTACTTTTTTCAACACTGTCCTTACTTCCTAGAAGAGCTTCTGGCACATATTAGGCACTCGATAAAAATGTGTTAAGTAAATGAACACCATTAATAATCATATTTCCAGATTCATCACTTAATCCACCTAATTATCAAATTTTGGAAGAATAGCAAAAGTTGAAAGTAGTTGAATTTAGGTTTAATTTTTTTTTTTAATCTGAGAAGGTTAATTGTTCATGGTGGGCCTGACTGTTTTTTTGATTGTTTGTTTTTTTGGGTTTTTTTTAGAGGAGAGAGAAAGAGAAGGGAGGGGAGGGGCAGAGGGAGAGGGAGAAAAAGTATCTTTTTTTTAAAGATGTATTTTTTATTTTTATTTTATTTTTTTAAAGATTTTATTTATTTATTTGACAGAGAGAGAGATAGTGAGAGAAAGAGCACAAGCAGGGGGAGCGGCAGGCAGAGGGAGAAGCAGGTTCTCCGCTGAGCAAGGAGCCTGATATGGGGCTCGATCCCAGGATCCTGGGATCATGACCTGAGCCAAAGGCAGCCGCTTAACTGACTGAACCACCCAGGCGCCCTAAAGATTTATTTATTTGAGAGAGAGAGAGAGAGAGAGAGAGAGAGAGAGAGAGAGAGAGTGTGTGTGTCTGTGTGTGTGTGAAGGGGGGGCAAGAGGGAAGGGCAGAAAGAGAGGGAGATAAGCAGACTCCCCACTGAGGAGGGGCAGGGCTGGATCCCATGACTCTGAGATCATAACCTGAGCCAAAGCCAAGAAGCCAAGCAACTGAGCCACCTAGGTGCCCCAAGAAAGAGAATCTTAAGCAGGCTTCATGCCTAGCATGGAGCCCCACAGGGGGTTCAATCTCCAGCACCCTGAGATCATGACCTGGGTCGAAACCAAGAGTTGGACGCTTAACTGACTGAGCTACCCATGTGCCCCAGTTGAATTTAGATTTTAAAAATTATAAACAGTTTCTTAAAACTCTCCCTGTGAAATTTAAAATGTATGAGAACCTATTTCTACCATACTCTGCTGCTTTGACTAGTTTTCTCTCATTTTTTTCTCTTTATCACTTTATAGTTTCATTTCCATCTTGTAATATATCTAATTTTTCTTATTTAATTACCATTTTCTATTTTATAGTTCTTATAAACTAGTTATCTTAACACTTGTTAACATTTTAAATTTTTGTTAAGAAAATAGACTAGAAATCCATTTTTAATTAAATATTCAGTAATATAATTTTTGAATACATTTATGTTCTCATTAAGTTCAAAGTAGGTGAATTATGCTTGAAGTTTTAAAAATTATGGAATAGATAAGTATAATTTTAAAATCTTAGAATATTCATAAGTGTATTAGATTCTTATATATCACCTATAAATTGCCAGAGCCAACATTTAAAATGAAAGAAAATAATATTCATTTCCTTACTGAAAAGATTATTTTCACTTAAGATGATCACTGGAAATATATACCTGGGCATATTGATACAGGAAGATATCCCTATATAATATGTAATTAAACTTACATAAAAACAATAACTATAATTTTTCTAGGCCTGTGTGAATGAAGCCTAGATTAAAACAATTGAAATAATTGTATGATGTCTTAAGTTAGGAACAATGAAATCTGCCAGTTTAGTGGACGCATGTATCCTGATTATTCATACATTTACATTCTCTTTAAATCATGTTTGTGGAATTTATAACTGTCAAAATTATCCATAATTTTCTTACTTAGATTCATGTAGTAAAACAATTTGAAAGCTGCCAATTTTGCACATTATTAAACAGCATGCATGCCAAACTCTGATTTTTTATTTTCCTGATTATTTCTACTTTGGGAATTCCATTATAATATTCAATCAGCAGTCATTTGGGGTCTATTTTAAACTGCGTATGGTACCAGCTATAATAAGTATTTGTAAAGGATCATAAAATAGTTCTGCAAGGCTTTTTTTACTTTTTATGAATTTTCTGAACATATTTTACTGATAGTCAAAGAGGCAAATTAATTTTATTGGATTTCCTTTCATGTTATTGAGTATTTAGTGTTAACACTTTGATATTACAATAATATATAATTGTTGCATATTCTAGTATTATTGTTTCCCTATTTAGAATGATGTACCTGCTTAATATAAATTATATGTCACAACATATAACAGATAAATGTTAACCCCTGTTAATTACAAATGTGAATTCTGTATAAAGGCTCTGCAATCTGGTTTCATGGAACCAGAATGCCAAATTTTGTACACCTTCATGGAGGGGGAGGGTGCTATTTTTACTCCTAGCTCTTGGGTAAAACATAGGATTTAGGCCTGAGGCAAGCAGCATAAATTCATGTTTTTGACCACAGTGATTGACTTAGGAAAAGGAATATGACTTAAGTGAAAAATAGTATTTTCTTCAATACCTGGGGGAAAAAAGATGTCCTCTTTTTATTGAATATGAATGAAGACGAATGCAGGTCCACCCCTAGAGTTGCTTACAGTCATTTTGTGATCATGAGGTTACCCTGAGAATGGTACCCACACAGAGCTAAGAGATCAGAGAGGTAAGGCTTGGGCACATCTTTTGAGTCCTTGGTCAAGTTGAACCCAAAGCCACCCCTGGACTATTCATATGCATAAGATATCACATTCCCTTTCTTCTTTAAGTTGACACCTCTGTTGATGTCGTTGTAGATTTGCAACCAAAAGATTTATAAAATTATACACACTGGATTGTACACACTGGATTCACTGGTTCTCAATCCTCACATTTAATTAAAATCACGTATGAGATTTTTAAACAGTAATGATGCTCAAGTCCCGCTCAGTTTAAACCAGAATTTCTGGGGTAGTGTCATGGGCATAAGTGTTTTGTATTTTGTTTTCTTTTGTTTTATAAGAGCTCCTCAGATAAGTGTTAATACATAACAGGGTTTCAGAACTGATTTACATAGAAACTATGGGTCACTAAATCCAGGAAAAAAAGAGGAATTGGAAACAAGACATTACTGTTTCAGAACTGAGAAGGGACAAAGGAAATATGAGTTAGTCTTATTTTAATAAAAGAGGGGTTAAGATACCATAAATTAGAATTTTTACCTACTCAAATAATAAATGTTTAGTCTTTATTGAGGTAATAATTTCTAAGATAGACCCCTGAAAAGCTGTATGTGAAAGATGACTAAATGAGACATCCATCTTTATTATTTTTATTTTATAATACTCTGGAATACCAAATATGCTCAAATTTCTTTCATCTTTTATAATGGCTTTACTTTAAAATTTCAGGGAATATTTTTAATAGAGAGTACCTATATGTTTTGATAAATTTGTTCATAATGTCTATGTCTTTATGATCAAGAAGTGATGTCTTCAAAATTATAGCTGAATTTAAAAATAAGTTGAAGCAGTGTCCTCCGATACTATGTTGGTAAATTTATTTATTTATTTGACAGAGAGAGACACAGCGAGAGAGAGAACACAAGCTGGGGGAGTGGGAGAGGGAGAAGCAGGCTTCCCGCCGAAAAGGGAGCCCAATGCAGGGCTCAATCCCAGGACCCTGGGATCATGACCTGAGCTGAAGGCAGATGCTTAATGACTGAGCCACCCAGGTGCCCCACTATGTTGGTAAATTGCATTATTGTATATCCATGTTCTTTGTCATATTATAACTTACCAGTCCTCTTTCTAAAAGCAGAGTGTATTTTTCTGCTCCTTGACTTTAGGCTGAGCCATGTGTTTTGCTTTAGTCAATGGAATGTGAATAGTCATGATGCAAGTAGAGACTTTAAAATCCCTTGTACAGTGGGCCACGTTCTCTCTTGTAACTCTGGTGTTACCTTGAGGAGAATGTGCTCTGGCCAGCCAGCTGGTATGAGGAAGAGGGTAAAAGACATGTGGAGTAGAAACAACTCAAAGATGCACAGTGACGAGAACTGCCTCACTGCTATAGCCTGAAACAGAGATTGTCCGCTGAGGATTGGGTGAACCCCAGATGATAGACTCTCAGACCTGGCAGAGTAAATGATTGCTGAGTCATCAAGTTTTTCAGGGGGGTTCGTTATACAGAATTATGGCAATAGCAATAAATTTAGGCTGCAGAGAAAGTCTTTTCCATACTTTTTTATTCTGGTAATAAAAGGCAGCAGTCACTTTTTTTTTTTTTTTAGAGAGAGAGCACGAGAGCACCGGTAGGTGAGGCAGAGGGAGGGGGAGAGAGAATCTCAAGCCAACTCCATGCTGAGTGGAGCTCTGCCCTGAATACACAACCTGAGCTGGAACCAAGAGTAGGACACTCAACCAACTGTGCAACCCAGCCACCCCAAGGCATAATCTTCAATTACACACTTAAAGGCAAAACTTAAAATGACTATTCTTTGGGGAGCATTTGGCTTAAATAATCCCTACAAGAATCCTTTAGAGCAAATATTTTATTTCGAGGAGAGACACTGAGTTCAGTGTTTTTCTATTGATGCCTCTATATTGAAAATATAGAAAAGGCAACTAAAAACAAAGCCTGATGATTGTATAATTTTGCATAGAAAAGTACTTACAATTTTGAAGGGCTTTTATTCTAGGATTTTTCACTGATAATTACTCACCAAATACTTTTGAGTGTTTTCAGTTTATTTTTTTTACATTTCCAAATATAAAACCATTACTTTTCACAAATCAGTAAGATACTTAATAATTTAAATGATTTCATTATACACTTTTTACTTTGCATACTCAATTTGTTGAGTTTGAGGGTTTTAGAAAAAGCATTGTATTTTTGATGCTGATTATAAATAAGTTTCATGAAGTTGTAATTTGTGGTTTGGAAGAGAAGGCCAAAATTCCAAATGTGTTTCATAAGGTGTTGATTTTGTGATGCATCACTAAGAAGGTGACATTTGTTACTTAGCTTAATATTTTTTATTTCTGAGAGAAAAAAGTTACTGCATACTTTATACAGAAATCACAAAATGTTGACATTTCAGTGGAAATCAGGATATGAATTCTGAGAATTAACATAAAAAGTAGTTTATCGCATCACTGTCCACATTCCAAAAATACATGGAGGACACAGTGAAATGAGTCATCTCATTTCAAACATATTGTTTCCATTTGCATATAGCAGTTCTTCAATCTGACAAAAATGGGCACTTTGATAGGAACTAACTCAGAAAGTCATAGTATTTCAATACCAGATTTTTAAAATCAATTTTATAAAAACATAAAGGAGATTCTATTGAGACAAAAGGGAAAAGTATCTTCATGTCAGAGCTTGTGCATTTGAAGGCATAATTTTTAATGAGGCCTTATAAATTTGAAAAGTAAACCTTAGTATAGGACATGAAGAAGTATAAATACTTTATGTAATATGCAGTGATGTTTCTTAATGTGTCTCTCTCTTACAAAACTTAAAAACACTTTTGCATCTAACTAAAGGATTTGTTGTATTTTTGGAAAGATTCTAGGCAATGTTTTTCAATTGTGGAGAAAAATATTTTGATGAAATGCATATAACTAGGTCTTGGATATTCAGCACATTAAAAAGAAAAATTAAAGAAAAAGCCAATATCAACCATTGGATATAATACAATTCTTGATACATGTCTTATTATCAATCACCACTCTTATTAATCACTGCTATCCCTGTATTTCTGTGCAGACTAATGGCGATACAATACAATGCTTGTGGAAGTCTGCCATTTTAGCTAAGTCTGAGAATGCAGTATTGAACAGAACAAATTTGTTCTGTTTTAAATAAAGACAAATTTGAGAGTTTAGTATTTGGGAGCACTAGTTCAAGAAAGGTCATACTTACAGCATTCTATTCATTGGTGTGTACGTGCTATGTGGAATAGTCTATATACATTAAGGCCAAGTTTCCCATTTTTTTCTGCGAGTAAAGATATGAGTGAGAAATCCATTTTCTAATATAAATTCTTTATTTTTTCCAATATTCAGACACATAAAAAACATGTTAGACTTCCCTCCTGCTGCCAGCTGAGGGACGTAAGTTTCAGCCACTCACACACTATACCAGAGTGGAGAATAAGCAGTGAAAAAAAAAAAAAAACTTGTATCAGAAAATGTAAGTTTTTTATTAGATATGTGATTTGCCACTAGCAACTGTCACTGTTTGTAAGTTAAGAGGATTTTTGCCTTGAGAGCAGCCTAACTTTTTTCATATAATTAATTTATATTTCGCTTACTGTAAACTGGAGAAATTATTTTCCATTCTTTCATGAAACAATTTATGTAATGCAATATTTTAGTTGCGAATACATTAGACAGGCATCTTCTTGAGTTTTGCTACATTTCAGTGTTGGAGGACTAAATCTCTTCAGCTCCCTTCATGTAAATGTCCTATTTCAAAATTTTGTTCCAGCAGATTAGAATTAGAAATATCTAATGTCTTTATTGTTGTTCCATGATAACTGAACTTTAATGACAGCTTTTTAATATTTAAATATCTGTGCTCTTGTCTTAATACTAATTATATTTACTGGAAAATACTTTTGCCATTTCATTACTAGAAAAGCTAAATATCAGAACGGGTTTTAAAAAAAAATCTCCATGTAAGGTTTCTTTCTTTTTTTTTTTTTTTTTTTAAGATTTTATTTATTTATTTGAGAGAGCGAGAATGTGAGAGAGAGAGCACATGAGAGGGGGGAGGGTCAGAGGGAGAAGCAGACTCCCCGCTGAGCGGGGAGCCCGATGCGGGACTCGATCCCAGGACTCCAGGATCATGACCTGAGCTGAAGGCAGTCGCTTAACCAACTGAGCCACCCAGGCGCCCTCCATGTAAGGTTTCTTAATAGTCAAATATGTTAATCCTCTGATACTTCAAAACTTCACTCTTTCTTTCATTCCTCCTTTTTTATGTCTGGAAAATATCTTCTAATTTTGAAAGATTATTCTAAAGCATTGTTTTCTCTCTGAAGTTTGTGCTCTGTGTATAGGTAAATTTACCAATACAGTCGTTATGACTTCAGTGTCTTCCTCACATACTTCTATGTCAGCAAGCCTCATTCTTGTTCTTCACATGTCTTTCTACCCAAACCTTGAGAGTAGGAAAATACTTAAATATTTCCTTACAGATCCTACCAAACAAAATAGCAGGTATTGTTCAAATAATTAACAAATGACAGCACAAGTAAATGGAAACAGTTAGTCAAGGCAGCTTCTTCACCAAACAGGGGCCATGCTGAAATTCTATGAATCCATTGATGTGGAAGCCTGAAAATTGACTTAGTATCTCCTTAATGAAGCTGTTAGGTAATGTATATTTGACAATAACAAAGAGAACAATTCATGTTAAAATGTAAAATGTGTTTATTTTCCCGTTTAGATAGATGTTTTGTGTAAATAAACCTATGGGGAACATAAACTCACAGATCTCGCATAACAGGAATTAAGGAATGTGTATTCAGTGTTTAAGTGCACAGCTACAATTTTTTCCTCTTTTTCAACAGCAGTTCTCTAGTGCCTCAGTATCCTCTATACAAGAAGTGCTTCTAATTGCAGAATATTTTGTGGGCACAGAAGTCCTTCTCTCAGATGATTTACTCTTTCTTTTAGAAATGCTCCAATTAATCCACAGCAGCTACCCGCTGGAGTTTCAGTAGAATACTAAACCAGTGAATTTCAAACCCTAAACTGTGGTTAACTGGTCATATTTTAAGGAGCAATAAGATAAATGTCTCCAATTAACAGACCTGAAGACAGAGCTAAATGATTAGAAAATGTTTCAAAAGCAACAAAGAGAAAATTTTATAAATGTCATTGTTTTAATATACATTTTGAATTTATATATGTATACATCAGAATACTTAATATGATTTACTGTAATAAATGTGACATATAACATATCATATATTATATATTTGTGTGTTACATAAATTGGCTCTCATAATTGCAGACATGTACCTCGTTTTTTTTTTTTTTTCAATTAAGACATAGTCACTCTTTCATCCTTCTTCATGGCACTCTGTAATATACCAAGATGATGTGATTTAGTTCATATTAACTTTTTTTTCTAGATGGATTCCTACTGTGCTTTCTCAGCAGCTTCCTTCTGTTTCATTTCCCAAACAATTCTGCAGAATCGGTATGTAGCAGTAAAGCCAAGTGGTCTTGAAATGGTTCTAGTAGAGTTCTTTTTTTCCCCTCCCTAGAATAGAAGATTGATAATGACTACTAAAGCTTCCAGGCAAAAGTAAAGACAGTCTTTTAGGAACAAATATCCTATTTCAAGCTCAGTGATTCTTAAAATACATGAATGGATACTATACACACACACACACACACACACACACACATACACACACATGCATATACATACACACACATATGCATATGTCATATGATCACTTTCTCAAAAATCTTCCAATGAATAATAATAACAAAAAGCAACATTAAAAAAAAAGATAACTAAGCAATTTTTAACTGGCTTAGCCAGACATTATTAATGGAATATTATCAACCACATATACTGTGTTTATATTTTATCAGTATAATGTAATTTAATTTCTCCCAAATAATGGAAACTTATATTTTAGAGATATATATTTTGAGGGTATGAGGAATGTTTCCAACATAAAAATAGAAGTAATTATGCATGGTTTTTAAAAATAAAACTGTGCATATGTTTTTGGATATGGATTCATGAACAAATAATTGCATCCTATGTTACTGAATATTGTCTTTATTCAAGTATATGTAATATTTGCATTTATTTTTCTCTTTTGTGGCTGACACTTCATTACTAGAAGTCTGTGCCTTTTTATCCCTTGCCTCATAATTCAGATTCCTAGCACATAATATTGAATTTTATGGCTAAAACTAAAGTAAATCATGCACAGCTGTCTCTATTTTAGGTGTTCTATATGCTTATTCTGGCAGTGTTACTATTGTATAACTCACTGTTATACAATGTTAGTGAATTGTTGGGTTTCGACAATTCTGGACTAATTATGCAGACTTGTGACCATTTTCAATTTTTAGTCACTTTCATGAATGTTCCTGAATGTGGTTGAAAATTTGCAGATGGTATTACTCAAATCTTGTTTCAAAAACCACAGTGGTATTAATGGTAATATACTCTAAAAGCATTTTAGGTCAAATGTCAACCAACTACAGGCCATGAGCCAAATCCAGCATAGCCTGTTTTGATATAGCTTCCAAGCTAAGAAAGGTTTTTACTGTTTGTAAATGTCTGTTGAAGAAGGGGGAAAAATAATATGACAGAGACTGTAAGTGGCTTACAGAGCCTAAAATATTTAGTATCTTGCCCTTTACAGTGAAAGTCTGATAACCTGTTTTTAGGTTATCTCACCAAACTTATTCACTACTTTTATAATATCTTGTTCATCGCTTCTCGGCCTTTTGGCTAAGATCAAGTGTAGTATCTGTTCTTATCAGTTTAATAATATCTTGTTCATAGTAGCAATTCAACAAAATCTATTGAATACGAACGTTACTCATTTTAGGATTTTGTTAATTTTTTGTAAGATTCTAACACAAAAAAATACTCCTGTAAAAGGCAATTAATAAATATTAAATATTTATATATTAATAATGCCTATAGTAAATAAAAAATAAATGATGCCTATAATATATGGATATATGTATGAATTGCTTGATTAAAAATAAAAAAAATTATCCTTAATATTATCCCAAGTAAGAAAATTATTTTTAACAGATAATACTTGAACATTTTTAAAATATATTCTCAGCTCTGAGTGAAAATTGAATAACATATACTAAGAAGGCTTTGTGAATAAATTATTTAATGATATATAAATTTTTCAATGTGAGCAAGCAAGTTATATTATTATAAACATAACTAATATATTTTTGATGTGCAAGAAATGTTCACTTAATTAAAAGGCTGCCAATATAAATAATATAAATTTAAAAAATTACAGAGTGAAGAGTGTATCAAAAGTTGCATGTTTGAATTTAATGATTTCTAGCTTAAAGAATAGAAACATAATGGGATGCCTGGGTGGCTCAGTCAATTGAGCATCCAGCTCTTGGTTTTAGCTCTGGTTTTGATCTTGGGGTCGTGATATCGGGTTGTGATCTTGGGGTGGTGGGGTTGTGGGATTTTTGCCTGTATGGGGCTCCATGCTCAGTGAGGAGTCTGCCTTCCCTCTCCCCCTTCCCCCCCCACCGCTCGCACACTCTCTCTCCAAAATAAATAAAATAAAATCTTTAAAGAATAGAAGCATAAGAAACAACCAATTACTGTATTGAAAGATGTTTATTAATAAGGGTCAGGAGAAGTTTGAGAACTTAATTTTGTAAAATTCCTTACATACTCTTCAAGAAATGTCCCACTTTATGTCTCTATGACTGAATTTCATTTATAAGCTGACTCCAGCGTCTCTTAGCCAAAGTCATCCCCACTTTTATTACCATATTCATTTAATTTCTAAAAAGGCGGCAGTATGAGTTTTGTCTGTAATTATTAAATAAAACTCAACACAGATGCAATGATCAGAAATAATCCACTTATAGATTTTAGATAAAACTGATGAAAAGGTGATTTTTTTATTGATATGCTTGACTTTATTTTATTTTTTTAATTAATTTATTTTTTTATTATGTTATGTTAATCACCATACATTACATCATTAGTTTTTGATGTAGCGTTCCATGATTCATTGGGTGATTTTTTTTTTCAAAACTTTATTTATTTGAGAGAGAGTTAGAGGTGCCTGGGTGGCTCAGTCGTTAAGCGTATGCCTTCGGCTCAGGTCATGATCCCAGGGTCCTGGGATCCAACCCTGCATCGGGCTCCCTGCTCAGCGGGAAGCTTGCTTCTCCTTCTCTCACTCCCCCTGCTTGTGTTCCCCCTCTCGCTGTCTCTCTCTCTCTCTCTCTGTCAAAAAATAAATAAAATCTTTAAAAAAAAAAAAACAAAAAAAAAGAGAGAGTGTTAGACAGAACAGGAGCAAGGGGAAGGGCAGAGGGAGAGGGAGAAGCATGCTCCCCACTGAACAGGGAGCCGGGTGCAGGACTTAATCCCAGGACTCTGAGATCTAGACCTGAGCTGAAGGCCGATGCTTAACCGACTGAGCCACCCAGGCGCCCCCTCACCTTTAAGGAGTGATTCCTTTTATTTATTTATTTATTCATTCATTCATTTATTTATTTATTTATTTATTTTTAAGATTTTATTTATTTGACAGAGAGAGCACAAGCAGAGGGAGAGAGAAGGAGAAGTAGGCTCCCTACTGAGCAAGGAACCTGATGTGGGACTCGATCCTAGGACCCTGGGATCATGACCCGGGCCGAAGGCAGCCGCCTAACTGACTGAGCCACCCAGGCGTCCCGTTATCTTTTTTAGCTAAAGTAAATGACACACCAATTTGGAGAGATGAAATATAATAAAACAACTTTTATTCAAGTCCTTCTTATATATTTATTACCTCCTGACATTATTTCATTTAATTTACACAAAAATTGGAGGAAGCAAGTGCTGTCATTAGGCTCTTTTTACAGATTCAAAGTTGGAAGACCTTATTCAAGGTCGTACAACTAACAAGTCTGAATTCAAATTTGAACCCCTAATACTAGACACTAGATTCTAAATTACACACCACTTTCCAACTTACCCATGGTATCATCCTGGCATATAGAACACAATCCATAGTTCTAGGCTATATTTGGGTATCAAAGAAATGTACAAAAGTGAAGAGAGAGGGAGAGAGAGAGAGAGAGATTCAGAGAGAAACCATAATTGTAAATATCTTTTATATTTATAAAAGTTAAAACACTTCTGTATTGATTATACAGTTATAAATAACTATAAAATTTTATACATTTGATAGAAAAACAATATATGGGAAGTGACCTAAGATTGACAATCTTCACATTCTTAAACTCTGCAAAAGGCAGGCAGCTGCTTGCCACTTGGCATGGACATTGCTGAATTTTTCTCACTATCGATTATTTTCAAATTTGGCTGCACACTGGAATCACCTGGGGTGCTTTAGAATTACTAGTGCTTGAGTTCCACACCCAGAGGTTTCGATTTAATTACTATTGGATGGGACCTGAGTAACCCTTGGGATTTTTAGAAGCTCCTCAGGTAATATATTAGGATTCTTGAGAACAACTTTGCTTAAACTACTTGCTGCTGAGGACAGTCCTCATGTATTCACATCCTTGCAGAACAGTTGATAACTAGAGCTTTGATCTGCCCAGTGAAGTTTAAGAGCAGAGGCCAAGGTTTGATGTTATACATTTGAGTTTCTTAAGAGTATGTCACAAACTATGTCCCTGAGCCAGCACCGTGAGCATTACCTGGAAACTGGTTAGACATGCAAAATATGTTGGCTTTTCAGTTGGGAGTTAAAAGTAAAACAAAAACAAACTATACTGCATATTCATTTCATAATTCATATTTTAAAGGAATATAAAATTTATGTCTTCACAGCACATGCCATTTCCTGCAGACTCAACTTCATGGTAAGGTTTGATCAATTTATTTAATTCATCACTCATGTTAATATAGGAGCCAAATAGGAGACATACATATTAGTGTATACTTGTTTATGTATGTGTGTATATATGTATTATGGTATAATCTCTTTCAAGTCTGCTTTGGGCTTGCTGGTGTAAATATATGAAGTATTAGGCTTTTCTTTTGTAGCAGTGAGTGCTTGGATTTATATGCAACAGGTAGGCATCTAGTATAATCTGAGTATTTAATCTATAGAGAAATGCATAGTTTCAAATCCATCTTGAAGCATGTCTATAAATAAGGTAAGTGTGTCTGTAATTTATATATGCTTGTTTTTATATGTGAACAGATAATATAATGTATGTTATACAAACATATTACATATTGTATTTATTTTTATTGGCAAGGAACAGCATGTGAGAAACTTTATATGGATATGTATGCTCATTCAGTTGGATTTTTAGAGGCAGGATATTTTAAGACTGTGGGCCTGGAGTTCTCCAGACCCTTTTTCATATGCAGCATTGTTCATACTTATTAACTGTGATTTGAGCAATTACTTAGGCACTTCAGTTTTGGCTAAATTTTATTTCCTTTATGTTCATTTCTTCAGGTATGAGACAGAGATGATAATATCTATTTCACAGGTCTGTCAGGAGGTATATGAGATAATGTATGTAAGACCCTAAACTCTTAGGCAACACTGAACAAACAGTAGCCATTTTCCTTTCTATTATATGTACAAATATTCATTTGTAAAACAGTAAACATTTTTTAAAGAATATATGCTTTCAACATATTTTAGAAGTTACATGAAAATAATCTTATTTTGCTTTTCTAATATATTAATATTTTCAACATTTACAGTAAAAGTGTTGTGGTGGAAAGTTTCCAGGCTTATAGCACTACTATGAGATCTAATAAAAGGATCTATATAGTGGGCTATTGTTCATGGTAAATGCAGTAAAACCTTGATAAAATATGACCTGCTACAGCATGAAATTTAGCATAATCCTATTGATTGGTGCTTGTTACTAAAAGAACCAGAAGGTTCTTGTTATACTGCTTTATCTATATCTCAGTTGCTTGGCAAAGACCCAAAGAATCATGTTCTAATGAAGTCCATCTTGGAGAGAATAATGGAACAAAATACGATTCTTCTTCACTTTTATGGAACTGTTAAAAGTACTTATGGTAAATAAATGGAGTATAGGCATTGATAGAGAGGGCATTGATAGAGAGGCATCACATAGTTAGAAGGCAAAAAAAAAAAAAAATCCGGATTATTATAAAGACAAAAATTTGGAAGTTTTAGTCTTGAAAGAATTGAGAATGTAACACATCTGATAAGAATTGAATTATTGAAGTTGATTGAAGTTAAAGTAGTCTATTGTTTCTCAAGACTATATTTTGTCTATAAAAGGATACAGAGGTTATCTTGATGATTTTATAATTTAAATAAAATTCAAAGATTCTAATAATCTAATTTAAATCTCTAATTTGTGAATATTGCAAATCATTTTTAAAATTCTCTTTTATATATATTGCAGGATTATAGAATGAGAACTACTGGAGATTAGATGCTATGTTTTCTATGATTTGCGTTTCCGATGTTAGCTTAGCGCTTTTCAGAAAGTAGATATTCAGTAAATGGTTTCTGAATAAGTAGAAAGATTAGCATTGTTCGTGCCTTGATCCATCACTATGTCTATGATTGACTGCTATTCATGTTGCTTTTATTTGAGGAGTTACTAATTCCTAGTCCTGGTGTTTTCTTCCATTTGGAGTAATATCCAATAGGATAACCTTCCTGACTTCTCCCAACCCTCATTTGTGCCTCACTGGTCAGGTCGAGAGTAGGAACTGGGCTTACTTTCCCAGCCCCTTCTTATCACATTTTGGGATCCATCTCTTATTGCAGAGCAGGTACTCAGGTCTGCTACTGGCCATGTGGTTAAGCTTGGAAGTAAAGGCCTGCAGGGCAGGACCTGTGGTTCTGCAGATCTGCCTGTGACTATATGGATGAGTCTGTCTAATACCAGGGTGCAGATGAGGAGACTGACGCCTAAGCATTGGGATGCTTCAGACATAAGCCGAGATCTGTATCTGCGTCATCAGTAACAGAGCTAGTATTTTTCTTTCTTTCTTTCTATTCCTCTATCTTACTTGTTTCAAAACCCAGGCGGGGAGAAATGGATGTTGTAAATTGACTCTCTGGAACCATAACAGACTTAATACATACATAAATTTTATGTTGGAAATGTTAGGACACAAAGGGCTGGGGTGGAGGGGGTGGGGGTGGAGGACATGCAGGCAGGTAATTATCATTCACCTGGCCAGAGCTCACATCAGCATACCTGGAAAAACTTGCTACTACAAAGACCAGTGTTGCACACTTGAGAACTCTTAAAACAGGGATGTAGAAACACCACGGTGCCAGCAAATACTAGTGATGTGATAGTCATCATACATTCTGGAGTACCCCTAATTATCTATAAATATTCACCAGATTCTCCTTAATAACTGACTAGTAGATAGAAAATATTTCTATCCCTAGTTCCATGGCTACTGTTCTGGTTTTGTTTCCTGAGTACTGTCACACCATGTACTATCACACAATATAATAGGAGCCTATTTTTCTGTCTCCTCCAAAGCGGTGCATATTTCTCAGCCACAGATCTTCCCAAACTTGGTCCTATATTGGCAAAAATATTTTTCTTCCTCATGCAACTGCCATTTGTATACCACTATCACATTAAAATCTGAAAAAAAAAACCCATGTAGAACATTTTCCTTTATATCCCATTTTTATTTAGAAGTTTAACTTTTTATCTCACATTAATATATTACTTTTATAGCACTCTATATTTACATGAGTAGCAGCCTACTCTTCACATCTTCAGAAAACATGAAGTAAGGTAAACATAATATCAATACCTTTCTGGTTGATGCCTGTCCAAGAAGTGGGTTTTATTATTCAAAGCAAGTGGAGAGCTCAGTTGTAAAAATCTATTATTTGGTATGGGATTTGTCATCAGAAAATGAAAGTGTGTCTCTCTCTAGCTATGTGTAATAGTTGTAATAAATAAACTATAATAATAAATAATAAAAATAAACTACCTAATAATATAATAAACTATATTATAATAATATATAACTATATGATACATACTATATAACTATTTCATATATACAACATATAAACTTAAAATTCTCCCTGTAGTTTGATCCTCCTAAATCATAATGTAAATCTATTGACCTTTATCCTATTCTTCTTCCTCCATCCTATATGCCTTTATTTTTTTGTGCTTCTTTCTCTCCCCTGATCCACTCTCCTCTGCTTCTGCCTAGATTAAATTCCTCAAAGCACATTTGCCTCTTAAAGTTAAAACTCCCTCAGAATCCTGCATGCCACATAGTAGGTACTCTACAAACAATTGTTGAATGAATGAACTGGTTAATTAATGAAAGTATAGTGGTTAAGTGCAGAGGAGTTAAATTGAAATCCTAGCTCAATCAGTTTAGAGCTGAATGACTAAGGTTGTAGTTTTAGTCTGAGTATCAGTTTCCTCCTCTGTACTGTGGGAATAATAATTTTTCCTTTTGCAGAGTTGTGAGGATGAGAAGTAAGGTGAATTAAAGTGTTTGGGATGTATAGGTGCCCAAAAAAATGTAGCTAGATTGTTAACAAAAGTTTGTACATTGTTAATAATTAAACATAATTAATAATTAAGAATATTAATCATCGATGCTAATCATTGATATATTATTGGCAATTTGTAATTATTGATAAGTAATAATCCTACATCAAAAACTAATGGTGTACTATATGTTGGCTAACTGAACATAATAAAAAATAATAATTAATATATTATCAAAGATAAGGCCACATAGAAAAAAGAACTCCAATGAGTCCTACAGTATTTTAAAGGTTTGGGAGGAGGAGGGAATGCAGATACCATTATCACGTGGATGGCTTTTTCCAGGCGCACATGCTTGGGAATCTCCTGAGTTTAACTTTCTTGCATTTTGGGTGAGAACCATTACGCAGAAAACAGGCCTGTGTGGGACCTGAGACAATGACCTTCCTGACAGGGCACTGACCTTCATAATAGATAATAGATATTTCTGACACAAAGTCCCATTTTGACCCTGGCAACCAGTTTCTTCATATGCAGCTTTCCACTGTCTCCTGTAGTAACGATGTAAGAAGCCTCAGAGCATTGTGTGTTTGCTCTAATGGCAAAGGAGAATACTGTAGGTTGTACCACATTTTAGGTCTATTTGGGACATAGCAGGTTTCTGTGGTCTTGTTCTGAAACCCAACCACCAAGACATCATGAATAGTATAGCTTCTGGGAGGAAATTCCTTCTGAGTTCTAAATAAATGATTTACAAAGAAATTTTAGAAACAAACCCTTCACAATTGCAAGTGACCTATATTTCAAAAGTTTCAAATGACTCAGCATACAATTTACATCTACTTCAGAGTTTCTGTTCATCTTTATTTCATGAAACATAATGATCATTTCTCACTGGACGACTTTGATTTGGAGATAACTGGACACACTATTACCTATTTATTTTTTCCCATGTATTTTCCCCCACACATTTTTTTCTCTTAATGCATACCTACCATTATTACCACAGTTCTCACATCACTGTTTAAAAATCCACGTTTGAAAAACATAATGCCTTTATTAAAGACTGATTAGTATTTGGCTTTATAGAAAAATAAACTTAAGAGAAACTTTACTGAAACCCGAATACTAACCCACAATGGGCCTTCCACCACTTCTGAGAAGTTGAGACTGTGGAGTTCTCTAACCTCTGCATCAGGCCTTGAGGGAGACACTCTGAAATAGAGTAAGCCCATCGCCACCTCCTTTCTCTTTTCTTCATTATGGATAATACTACCCTGTCCTTCTTAAAACAGTTTAAGTTTCTGAGATGAAAGATAGTAACAGTAAAGAAGAAAGGTATTGCTTTGTGATTAAAATGAAAACAGATAAATTTTTACTGAGTAATGAATGGCTTTATCTCTGGCAAGATGGAATAGAATGTTTTAGAATGTCATGGGATTTAGTTTGATATAGTTATCTCAGAATCTGAATAGGGATCAAGGACTGACTTAATTTCAAACCTATTGAAGTTTTCTTAGCACATTCATGGTTAGGATAAGATAAGAAGTTACAGCCACTTAGGCCTATTTGAAGTTTATGGAATGTGACCTATTTTTAATGTTGTAAATAAACAAGTTACAAATCCTCATAGCAAAGAACAAATTAACTTAAGCAACAATTCAAATACTAAGAACTGTTAAAATAATCAGTCTCTTCACGAATGCAGCATTTAATTGTTAAAGCTACTTCATAAAATTACTTATTAAATATTTCTATTAATCATTTTACTTTTAATGTTAAAATCTTTCACATAAATATTGAATAGAATAATTGATAGACCATCTTTTACCAAGCAACTAAATTAAGCACAAGTTAGTATTTTTCATATTTGCCTCAGAAGGTTTTCTCCAGATTGTTATTTTGAAACCTCTAAAACTACAGAGAAATTGAAAAAAGTATGCAGTGACTAGCCCTTATAAGGATTCACTAATTTTAACATTTTGACACCTTTGCTTTATCTCATTATACACACATACGTACACACACACATGTGCTCATATTTAGGTCTGTATAGACTTAGGTTAATTTTTGTGGTGGCCTTAGGAAAGGGACACATTAATTCTTCCATATGGATATCCACTTGTTTTAATACCATTTGTTGGAGAAAAAAAATTGTTTACCCAATTGAATTACCTTTATACTTTCATCAAAAACAAACTGGCCACATATGTGTGGGTTCATTTCTGGATTTTCTATTTTGTTTCATTTCTCTATATGTTTGTTTTTATGTTGATACCATGCTGTCTTGCTTACTCTAGTTTTAGAGTAAATCTTCAAATTAAATACTGATAGTCCTCTATTCTTTTTCCAAGTTGTTTTGGTTATTCTACATCCTTTATTTTTCCATATAAGTTTTAGATTTATTTTGTCAATTTCTTTAAACACACTTACGGAGATTATGTTTGGAATCATGCAGAATCTATCAAGTCAATTTAGAAAGAATTCATGCCCTAATAGTATTTAGTCTTCCAGTCCTTGAACAGTTAAACATATCTTCAACTATTTAAGCCATCTTCAATTTTGCCTGAAGTGTTTTGTAGTTTTCATAGCATAGATCTTAGACATATTTTGTTGTATTTTTTGTTTTTCATGATTTAAATAGTATTATAAATAAAATTGTTTTTAAATTTCATTTTCCAATTGTTCGTTCTCATACTATCTTGAGAACATGTTAAATTCATTTATTTTTAGTAGCTTTTTGTTGATCACTTAGAATTTACTATGTAAATAATCATATCATCTTAAAAAATACAGATTTAATGAATTTTCCTAATCTTTGTGTTTTTATATATATATATATATTCCCCCCCTTTCTTTATTGCACCTACTAGGCCTTATTGCAACTGCTAGAAATCCAGGAAAATGTTGAATATATGTTATGAGAGTAGAATCCTTACCTGTTTCAGATCTTAGGCAAAAAGCATTCAGTTATTCACCATGAATTATAGTAGATGTAGGTCTTTCATAAAGATGCCTTTTATCAGATTAAGAAAGTCCCCTTCTATTCTTGTTTTTTTAAAGGATTTTATCATAAATAGGTATTTAAGTCTCTCAATGTTTTTACACCTATGGAAGTAATTATGTATTTATTTTGTATTAATTTTCTTTATGCTATCAATATGTAGAATTACATGGATTAATTTTCAAATGTTAAACCAATTTACATTTTGGGATTAACCTACTTGGTCAAGATATATAGATTACTAGATTCATTTTACTGATACTCTGTTACAAAGTTGGTTTTACCCAAAAGGTATGTATATAGAAGTGTCATAACTTTTCCAGGTGGACAGGGCTTCTTTTATTTTTATATTTGAATATTGTTTTTTTTTTCATGTATTATGATCAGATTATCTTGTTTTTATTAATTTTACCTCACAGAATGTTCTGTTTTCTAACATATAGTCAGTTTTTTAAATATTTCATGTGAAATAGAGAATAAAGTCTATCTTTTATTATTGCAAGTTAAAATTTATGTTTTTTTATTGATTGTGCCATATAGGACTTCTATGGACTTATTCAGCTATTAACCACATGACCTGAATTGGACTAAAAATGATGTGCTAAATATCTATTTTTAGTATGTTTCTATTTTTTCATGTATTTCCTGTAGTTTCTGCTCTACAAAAGTGTTGGATGTGTTATTCGATACATAGATCTTCATCATTCTGAATCCTAACCTTCAGCATTTGAAACTTTTGTTGTTATACTTCATGCTTTGGGGTGTGAATTATGCTTTATCTAATATGATTTTCATCCATGCTTTTGCTTTATTATTGTTTTCAATGAATGAGTTGGCTACTCATACTGACAAGTACTATCAAGCTTATCATATTATTTTCTTTAATTTGGCTTTTAAATAATTTACAATATTTCTTTCTGTGTATTTCCTTTGCTCCTTTTAGTGTGCATTTTTCTTTAAGTCAAATGCTGAGAAGACAGGGGTAAATAAAACAGAACCCCATCCATTACCCTAGAGGAGATGCCCCTTTTGCAAAAGAGATATTGGCCAGCAGATAGTAAATACGATATGGCTGAAGTAAATACTTCATATGTGTACAAAGTGCCATGGCAAATACAGGGGTCAAAATCAATTCTAATTTAGAGTGTTGAAATACATATTTACCATTAATCATTTTTAAATCTTAAACTGGAATAACAATATCAAGGGTATTTTAAGAGTAATTAAGAAATACTAGGAACCTAGACTTTGTCAGAAGAGAAGTAGTTTGCCTCACATAATCAAAGTTTGTTACATACGTATTAAGAGATTTTCTCATTATAATCAATTAATCAGTGACATGCTGAATAACAAATCCTTGAGAATGAAACTCATTTTTATAAAAATCACGTGAAATCAAGCTGCATGTATTTTAATCACACATTGCCAAAATCTTAGTGTATTACTTAGTACATAACTTTTCTGTTTCCTGACAGTTGAAGAGCTGTCTGAAATGTACGTCTTAAACGTATAGATCTAGTTAGTGGTTTTGTTTTTTTTTTTTCCCCTACAGCTAAGGAAGCAGAACAGTAACAGTTATTTTAGGTAATACTTTATCTGAGTTTGACTGGAAGAGTCTTGGTTTATGCATGTTGATTTGCCGTGATTATTCGTGTCCTAGTTTGCCCAAAAGTGTCCTTATTTGAAAGAACTATTAGTTTGTCCTTATTTTTTATACTTGATAATTGAATAGTTGTTCCTTTATACTTAGTGTGAATTCATTTCAGTGAAAAACATCAACCAAGTTGTTCCTTTTAAGATTTTACCTCTGCGAAATAAAAGGCTTATTCTCCATGTTAAAGGAATTCTAGACATCCATAAGGAAATGCGGAGTGTCCAGGGCTCATTGAGCTATGTTCTTCTTAGTTTTCTGGGGGCAAGTTTTCTGGAGCTGTTAGGGAAAAGGGAAGCTCATGCCCCTTCCTCATTTTCTGTTCTTGGCACAGTTTCAAAGCTACAACTTCCTTTTAGTGACTTGACTTTATCTGCTCTGTCACTTCCCTGGCCAGGAATAGATTGTACGTGTCATAGGCTGCTCTTTAGATCTATTAAGGAATTTTTAATAGAATACATTATTGGAACCTATTTTCTCTCTTGTTGCCTCTAGATGTTCAAGATTATAGGAATTTTCTTTTATTAACTGAAATATCCCTAGTATTTAGAACAATGCTGGCTCAAACATATTACTGGTGAGTGAAGAGGCATTTTTTTATTTTTTATAAAGTGTTCAGTACTGTGCAAGTAAATGTAAGGGAAACACGAAACAAAGATCTGGTCCCACTCATCAGAGGTCTTGTAGAGGACAAAAGAGGCAGTGATAAAAAGACAATTGTGTTAAAACTTAAATTAGGTTGTATACAGTCTATTAGTGTCATACAAGTTTAAGGAAAAGAAATGTAGAATCAGGAAAGTCATAGGAGGAGATTGGGCTTGACCTTGACCTTACTGGATAGATAACTTTGCTTATTCAGAGAACAGAAAAAGAACATACACCAATTGAAAGGAAAAAACCAACAAATTCTTTCAGATGAGAAAGCAGAGGTTATTTTTGTGATATGTAAGTCTCAAAGTGAATAAAACAAAATGCAATGTGAAAAATCACTCATTTGACAGTTTTTTTCAATTTGATGGGAAACTGCATTTACCCAAACATAAGGACAAACAAAATTTGTAATATATTTTGTAATAATAAATGAATTGATAGATACACTATTATGACTATAGAGTACTGTGAATAGAGTCTTATACTTCATAGTCTAAAGTTTCATACTTTATTCTTTTTCTTTAATTCTTGACTTATCCATTCTTCTAGTGATGAACACTGATGTTGCCCCCAAACTTCCCGTTGATGGAAACAGTAGCTCAGCAACCATTTTTGTACCTACTATTACATGGATCTTGTACAAATTTTCTGGGATATGTATTCAACTGTAAGACCACTGAATCATAGGTCATAACCCTATATTTAATTTCACCCAGAGCTTCTGGAAGTAGAGTACTTTCCAGATTGACTCTAAGGTTTAAAATCCTACCTGTAGTGCACTGTGGTCCCCCTATTTTCTCATTCTTTTTTTTTTTAAAGATTTTATTTATTTATTTGAGAGAGAGAGAATGAGAGAGAGAGAGAGAGAGAGGGAAGAAGGTCAGAGGGAGAAGCAGACTCCCCGCTGAGCAAGGAGCCCGATGCGGGACTCGATCCTGGGACTCCAGGATCATGACCTGAGCCGAAGGCAGTCACTTAACCAACTGAGCCACCCAGGTGCCCCCTATTTTCTCATTCTAACACTTGTATTATCCACCTTTTTAATTTTGTTTTTCTAATGGATATAAATTTGTATCTCCTTGTTCAAAGTAAAATTTTTTGAAGAGATACATAATGGTTACTATAAAAAACTTTATCACATTAAACTATTAATTTTTTTATTTGCTACTGCTTGACAGCACACCTGCATTACTTTTCCTTAATCACTGTTGCTTGTTTGCATAAAAAAATGTAATGTAAATGTTTTAGTTATGAAGGCACTGTAGTAGCATTGGAAATATATCAGTAAAGACAAAGCAGTTTAATTGAGCTAAGAAAAAGAGGCAATTTGATATATCATTTTTTGTATAAACAGTGACATCTAGAGCTGCCATTAGAATTCCCTAATATGTGAAAAAGTTAAAGGTTATCATTTGTTGCAGATTTAATGAATTGCAATAGAATTACAGCAAATGACCCTTGTAGGTTCTTAAACTTGATCGATCACAATGTAATTGTCAAGGCAGAATAGCAATTAATTTTGATTAAGCTGGGAGGTAATTAATACTTGTTCGGGGAAATGGCTATTAAGTTGTGATTTAAGTGATTTAAGAGTTTTTTGCAATTAAAAACCTTTGCTTAATTCACTGATTTCATAAGGGCAAGGGGGCTATTATAAAGCTCTTGTTCTCTCTATGTAAATTGATATAATGACATACAACTAAACGTACAAATAAGTTTGTATGTTCATGTGTTGTGTGCATTTGTGTGTGTGATTGGTAGCTAAAACGTAGCCTGTACAAAAAATATTTTAGAGTTAAAAAGAAGACTGAGTTGATACAAATATTTGTTAGATTGTTTTCAATTGCAGGTTAATGTATTTGTATATTTACCACTTTTTTTTTAAAACTCATTTTCACTTTTAAAATATGTTAGTACATCTCTGGACTTATTAAAAATATAATTTAAAAAACTCTTACCGAAATTTTAAAAATTGGCTTAAACATTCATGTACTTAATATTATCACTATCATTCATGTATTTAATTAGAAAGAAAAAAATCTCCAAATCTGTGCTCTTCATTGCCTAAAGCAGTGGCTTTCTAAATTACAGTGAGTGTAAAATACAGAAAATCTTGTCAAAATGACATTTGGTGGGCTCAGCCCTAAGATAATTATTGAGCAAGTGTAGGTCAGGATTTAGGGCTACATTTTGAATGAGAGTAATGGCAGGTGATTCTATGGACATGTTTCTGAATGCATCACTACCTTAGATTTATTCATTTATACATTTTGTGTAAATAAACATAGTATTTGAATTTGTTTAGTATAAAATAAGCAAAATAATATTTTTGTGGTTTGTAAATATCTTTAACTGCAAAGGGAGTTCATTATTTAATAAATCCCAAATTGTAAATATAACTTAGCTTCATTACACTCTGTTCAAGAGAACTGTCAATTGCTTCCTTATTTCTTCCTTTTGTTATTTAGATGGGCTGGAGGAGCAGCATTCTTTACATTTCATTAGTAAAAGTGAAAGGGTTTGAAGGTAGAGAGGAAAAGTGAACTTTTTGCCCATCGTTTTCCTTTTCCAATATTATGCCTACGTTACTTATTGTAATTTCATATTTGTAAACTATCTTCATGATTTTTACATAATGCCCACTTTAAAAATGAATGAACAGAACATAGATATTTGATAATTGACATAGTTAAATTTTTCATGAGTTAGGGGTTTACTCTTCTGTATAGCAAAGGAAACCATCAACATAATGGAGAGTCAGCCTATAGAATAGGGGAAAATATTTGCAATCACAGGTTCAGTGAGAGGTTAATATCCAAAATACACAGGGTACTCCTACAACTCAATAGCAAGAACCAACAAAAAACTTAATTGAAAAATGAGAGAAGGACCTGAACAAACATTTTATTTTCCCCAAAGACCTGCAAATGGCCAATAGATACTGTGAAAAACGTTATTAGCCATCAGGCAAATGAAAACCAAAACCTCAATGAGATACCACCTCACACCTGGAAATTATTAAACCTTAAAAAAGAAGAAAATCTTATTTGTGAAGACATGGATGAACCTGGAGGTGTTATGCTAAGTGAAATAAACAAGACAGAGGAAAACCAGTACTTTATGGTATCGCTTTTATGTGAGATCTAAAAAGAAAAGTCAAACACAGAAACAGTACAATGGTGGTTGCCAGGGACTGGGATGTGGGAAACAGGGAGAGGATGGTAAAAGGATACACATATTTTCAGCTATAAGATGAATAAGGTCTGAGTGATATGGGAAACAAAGACAAAAGAAAAATTAAATTTTCTTACTACTTACGGCCCCGCTGACAAGTCCTTAAAACAGGCAGAGTGACATTCCTCTAGGAACTCAGCTGCCTAGATGTTGACACTTTGCTAAGGACAAAAGGAAATCTTAGCCTGACCCCCCAGGATCCTGTAAATCTACTTTAACATATAAAAATTCCTTTGGAAATTTCCTTTATCTCTAAAGCCCCCAAGATACATGTTGGCACTCATCCCCCAAGCATATGACCCACTGATATACATCTGAAGGGTCTCATGACTAAGATTTTATAAGACAGTAATAAATGGCTTTTTCCTAGCAATAGCTACCCCCCTCAAGGTCTTGGAAATCTTGTTTCCAAAATTCCTTAGAGACTTATACTATCCCTAACTGCACATGACCCCAGTGTGGCTCTTTCTGCCCACGGATCCTGTCCCCATGCTTTAATAAAACCATCTTTTTGCACCAAAGACGTCTCAAGAATTCTTTCTTGGCCATTGGCATTGAACCCTAACATCTTTCAGCTCTAATGTGGAATATTGTGACTGCAGTTGATTATGCTGTGTTAAATAATTGATATTTTCTAAGAGAGTAGCGTTCTCCCAAAAAAGAGGGGGGTTCCTAAAATTTGCTCCAATATGTTTTTGGTTTTTGTTTTTTCTGGATGCTGGTTGACTGTGTGAATTTAGAAAAACTATAATGATTACACTTATATATGAATCTGATCTGTGATAACAAGGTAACTTTGATATCTGGGACATTTATGAAGTTGGTTTATGAAGTTCTTTTAACCGAAAAATGTCCTGTATCAATAAAAACTATAAAACAAGGTTGAATGGTACCATTGTGACTAATATAAATGAAGAGTTTGCTTAAAGTATAAGCTAAAAACTGTTATTTTATCTGATTTGCAAATTGTGTGTCTTGTTACATTTGTAATAATTAGAACCTGTCATTTCAACTTATGTGTATGTTAAAATGAGCAATTTATAACATTTAAAATCAAAGTTATGAGTAAGTGTTTTAGAAATCTATTTTCACTTGTTGTGATGAGCATTGGGTGTTGTATGGAAGTGTCGAATCACCATATCATATACCTGAAACTAGTATTACACTGTATGTTAACTATCTGGAATTCAAATGGAAACTTAATAAAAAAAAAGAAGTCCACTTTTTTATGATTAAGAAATGATGTGATTTACCATATATATATATATACATATATATATATATATATATATGAAATCACCATATCATATACCTGAAACTAATATTACACTGTATGTTAACTAACTGGAATTCGAAAGGAAACTTAATAAAAAAAAAAGAAGTCTACTTTTTTTTATGATTAAGAAATGATGTGATTTACCATATATATATGTATATGTATATACATATATATATTAAGGCTATATAAAATATATGGGAAATGAATATGAAGAGGAACTTAAACCCTCTATCACTGAAGCTAATAAATATCTTAGCTTGGGTTTGTGATTAAATTCTATTTGCTGGTAACTGATCTCTGGCTGAGAGTATAAATTTCTCATTATTAAATGAAAGGAAGAGGATACCTGGGTGGCTCAGTTGGTTAAGCTACTGCCTTTGGCTCAGGTCATGATCCTGGAGTCCCAGGATCGAGTCCCGCATCGGGCTCCCTGCTCAGCAGGGAGTCTCCTTCTCCCTCTGACCCTCCTCCCTCTCATGCTCTCTGTCTCTCATTCTCTCTCTCGCAATTAAATAAAATCTTAAAAAATAAATAAAATAAAATAAAATAAATGAAGCATTGTGGCATTAACAAATTTATTTAATGTAGTAAATTATTAATTGAATAAAATTTATTTACCATATAAACTCATTAAAGGGAGATTATATAATATACCTATTTGTTTACATACCTTTCTTTTCTTCTTCTTTATTCCACCTCCTCTCCCCCTCCCAATTCTCTCCCTATTAATGTCTTACAGGTAAAGAATTAGTTTCATTTATTTTGTATCACTGGTGCCTAAGTACTATCTGGTTCCTGCTGGACGTCCAGTAATTGTTAGTTTAAATAAATCAAGAATGCTTTCAAAGCAGATACAAAACATTGTTTTGGGGACTATTTCCTATATTAATTTTCAATAAAACCTGAGAATATAACACCAAAATGTGGATTGTTGAAAGTGTTTTATGTTGCGAGGAGGGCTAATGAGTTCCAGGTACACAGCTTTCTGGTCATATAACCTGCTGGTGAAATAGAATTTAGCATACCTAGACAAATGAGATGATAGACTGTTCCAAGATAATATTATTTTTTAGATATTAATTCTCTAAATTGGAGTTTAAAAAGAGTCCTGACAGCAGGCTGTGCAAAGTTAAAGTTGGTGATAAAAACATAAAGTGCATTTTTTTGGCCATACTATTTATGATAATCCGTACGCTTTGAATATGAGAAAGTGAAAACAAAACTAAATGTTTGTGAAGAAAAGTAAAGAAGGCAGTGAAAATGAATACAAGTGTTTTTGAGTAGAATCAAAAGTATATTTATAAAAGGACTTCACATTAACCTCTTACAGTAAAAGAATTTTACCTAAGGCCATTGAGTACAACAAAATGAGCATTTTAGAAATAATTTCTATCATAATTCAAAGCATGATGCAGCTTCCAGCATTTATATTCACTATTTGGGGAATGGATCAAAGTAGATGTGCAAAAAGCAGGTAAGATGCCTCTTGCCTCAGAACCATTTCTATTACCAGAAAAAGGAACTGGCCAAAGTCAAGTAGGCCATACAAGGGACACCAGGGATTCAAACATTGGTGGGATGTGAGGGAAGGATTTTAAGTCTACAGGTAAAAGAGCACCTCTGTGATACTAAGGAGAAAAAAATGTAAGCAGAAACTCAACCCTGGGGATTGGACAAAAATGTAAAGTGTATTCAAGGTCCATTTAAGGATATGCAGTCATCTAGGGCTCATTAAATCCCAAGGAGAATTGCTGTGGAGACATTATACAAATTGTGGCAGGAACTGATGGATGCCAACAAGCAGAGGCATTTGCCTTACATTTGTTTCTGTCAGAGACTATAGGAGAAATTGGGAGGGCCTGAGCCTATTGTTGGGGACACCAAAGGAGGCTGGTTTAAGAAGCCAGAGCCAAAGATACAAAATAAAAAATACATTGTCGATTTTATATTGAAAATGCAAGAAAGAGTTCCCTGTTGTCCCATTTGACTCTAAGAAAACACCTTATAGTTTCTGTGGATTAACTTATTTGATCTACATTCTTCCTGATGGGCCTGTCAGGATGAGATTTTTGAAACGTATTCCCAGGTAACTAGGTGAATTGACTTACTGCATAGTGTAATTTAGTATTGTCAGGTTGAGCTGTGATTTTTATTATGAAACCGCTGATGTTGTTGATGGAATATTGTACACTGATTCATAATAACAAAAATATGTTCTAATTATTTAAAGAAAATAATTGACTTCCTTAAAGAATGTAATAAATTGAAAAATAAAGCATTGGTTTTAGGGGAGAAAACTTAAAATATGCAATGGGGAGAAAAATACATAGTGTTATCAGTTTTTCCTTTCTGTTCCTTGGCTATCCCAAGAATCAGAAGAAATAAAAATAAAAACGGGAAAGTAAAATTATTTTTTATTGGAAAAAAATGAATAGTGAGACTAAGGTGTAAAAGAGACATAAGTCAAAGGGAGGGCTGGGGAGGAGGAAAAAGACAGAAACTTCACTATGACTGGAAAGAGTGGGTTTTTTTAAGTTAGAAAAGTCTTTGTGGTAGATTTAAGAAATGTAGAAAAATAAGAAAGAGACAGACAAAAAACTCGATTATATGGACTTTTGCTGTAAGCTGTTATTTGTATCTCTATTGATAATCATCAAGAGACTCTAGTTGAAATTTAAAAAATGCTATTAGTTTGCTCTTGGCTGGTAGAGTGAAATAAGTGCAGAGACTTTTTCACTTTGGACTCATTTTTTATCAATCTGTTAACATTTGTAGTTCTTTCTACTTGCAAAGGCTATAGGTCATTTATCAAGATTACATAAACATTTGTCAAGATATTTTTATATATTTGAAAGGGCAAGACAAGACTCCTGTTTTGCAACTCTTAAAACTGAATTAGTGGCAGTTCAGAAATATCCTCGTTCTCTCTGATTTTTATATTCTTAAAAATGCTTAGATTTGAGAGAACAAAGAATTTGACAAATCTGAGGAGACTCAGTAAATTGGGTCAATTATGGACAACTTGATCAATTTACCTGTCATTAAAAGTAAATCAGTTCTGGTTTCAGCTCCATAATGTAAAAAGCTCGAAAGTATCACTTTCAGGGTGCCTGGACGGCTCAGTTGGTTAAGCATCTGCCTTCGGCTCAGGTCATGATCTTGGGGTCCTGGGATCAAGCCCCATGTCAGGCTCCTTGCTCAGCAGAGAGTCTGTTTCTCCCTCTGTGTCTGTCCCTCTCCCCTGCTTGTATTCTCTTGCTCCATCTCAAGTACATAGTCTTTTTAAAAAAAAGTATCACTTTCATTCTTAGAACAAGAAAAAGCTAAACAAACTGAACATGAATGATTTTTCTTGGATCTGTCAGAGAACTAAATTTGTAAGGCAAACTACCACCCTCAAATCTGAAGAGTTAGGTGAACAGAGGAAACTTAACCAGGTTCTGATTACTTGAATCACTGAATTTGGAAGTTAGGTCAATAGACATTTTCCAAAATGATATATGAAGAGAAAAAAAGAGTGAAATACAAAAACAGAAGAGAACATCAAAGAACTGTGTGACAATATCCAAACATGTAACACAGATAATTAGAATTTCAGCAGAAGAAATAAAGAAACGGAATAAATATTTAAAAAAATAATAGCAGAAAATTTCCAAACTTAATGACAGATACCAAACTCTGGATCCTGAAATCTGAGAAAGCATGAAGCAGGATAAATAGCAAAAGAAATTTACACCTAGGCATATCATAATCAAAGTGCAGAAAACCAAAACTGAAGAGAAAATCATAAAATCTGAGGAATAGCACATCTTACTTATAGTAGAAAAAGAATAAGAATTACAATGAACTTTTTTTTTTCAGAAACTATGCAAGCAAGAAAAGACTGGAGTGAAGTATTTCCCCTTTAACTCAGTGTTGAAAGAAAAAAAAAATCCACCGACCCAGAATTCTATACCCAGCAACAGTATCCTTTTAACAAGTAAAGGAGAAGAAAATATTCTCAGACAAACAAAAACTGAGGGAATTTCTCCCGAGCATGAAACAAACATGAAAAGGAGTACTTCAAGGAAAAGGAAAATGTTATAGGTCAGATCTACATTGTGAAAGGTATAATCTCAAAGAAGTAGTAAATGAAGGTAAAATAAAGTATTTTTATTATTAATTAATCTAAAAGGTAACAGTTGAAAGTAATATAACATGACAGTATTACAGAATATGGATAAGCAAGGATAATAAGGGAGAAGAGGAAGAAATTAGGAAAACTTTGTTAAAAGGTACATGTACTACACTTGAAGTGGCATAATGTTTATTGAAAGAGGGCTTAGATTAGCTAAAAATATTGATTACCTTTTCTAGGGAAAGCACTGAATTTTTTTTTTAGAGAAGTATAATTGTTATGCTAAGAGCAGAAGTAAGATGGACTCACATAAATTATCAATTAAAATAAAATCAGAAAAAGCAAACAAGAAAAATAAAAATAATTAAAAAGTAGAAATGAATAGCAAATAGTTGCAAACATGACAAATATTAAATGTATCAGTACTTCACAGGTGAACGGTTAATACATCAATTCATTGACAGATTTGTCAGAATGAATTTTAAAAAAGCAAACAATTTCCAACTATTTATTTTCTACAGGAAACCCACTTAAATAAAGTCTCAGATAAATTAAAAATAAAAGGTTGGAGAAAGATATACCATGATAACACTAGTCAAAAGAAAACTGGAGTAGTTACATCAATTTCAGACAAAACCAACTTCATATCAGATTAAAACAACTAGGAGAATACCACTCCACACTTCTTAGGATTACTAAAATCCAAAAAGCTAACAATACAAATGCTAGAGAAGGTTCAGAGCAATAGGAATTCTCATTGCTGGTGGGAATGCAAAATGACAGTCACTTTGAAAGACAGTGTGGCGATTTCTTACACAGCGAAACCTACTTTAACCAACTAATCCGGCAATTGATTCCTTGGTATTTACCCAAATAGATTGAAAACTTACATCCATCAAAAACTGGTATTCGAGTGTTTATGGCAGCATTGTTCATCACCACCAAAAAAATTGGAAGTAACTAAGAAGTCCTTCTATAGGCTAATAAATAAAAAGTTTTCAAAAACAAATGAACATAGAGAAAAAGAGAGAGAGAGAGAGAGAGAGGCAAACAACAAAACAGACTCTTAGCTATAGAGAACAAACTGAGGGTTGGTGGAGGGGAAGTTGTTGGGAGGATGGGCTAAATGGGTGATGGAGATTAAGGAGGGCACTGATTGTTATGAGACTGGGTATTGTATGTAAGTGATAAATCACTAATTTCTCCACCTGAAATTAATATTACACTGTATGTTAACTAACTGGAATTTAAATAAAAAATTGAAACTGAAAAAAAAAAGCGTTCAGTTGGTCCTTGAACAGTAGAAGTTTGAACTGTGTGGGTCTACTTATTTGTAGTTTTTTTTTAATAGAGTACAGTACTGTAAGTGTATTTTCTATTATGAGTTTCTTAATAACATTTTATTTCCTCTAGCTTATTTTATTATAAGAATACAGTATATAATACATGCCACATAAAAAATACGTGTTAATTGACTGTTTTTGTTATTGGTAAGGCTTTTGGTCAACAGTAGGCTATTAGTAGTTAAGTACTGGAGAGTCAAAAATTACACGTGAATTTTCGACTGTGTAAGCGTTGGCATCCCTAACTTGCATGTTGTTCAAGGGTCAACTGTATATCCATGCCATGGAATATTATTTAGATGTGATGTTACACTCTTTATATAGAGTCGAGTACTTAATTCTGTGCCTATATCTATTCTTTTATTTGCTGCCATATTAAACATATTTTCCTCTCCACATATTCTTCTGCTGTCCTCAGACTATTTCATAAATTGCCATACATACAGTGCACCCTTATTAAGAATGAATATCAAGTTTTAAAAGTGACAGATTGTGTGGTCTGTATGAGCAGAGTGATCATGTGACTGTTTTTAGGATGAAGATGGTAAAAAAAAAAAAAAGGTAAAGATGTTGCAAAGATGTTGGGTTTAACAAAATACCAAGCCAAGAGCCACACAGCTAATGAGAGGTAGATTCTATGCTATTTACCTGACCCGTCTGATTTAGATTTAAATTTACAATTGTAATCCATTGTGTGAAATAATGACAACACTGAGCTAATATTAGGCTAAAATTAGTTTCTATTATAATTAATTTTTATCATCTCTTGCTGTTAGCATTTAACGAAATATTTGTTTTTACTTCATGCATGACCATGTTATTTGAAAGTGTTCAGATTTATTATTTCATGCAGTTTGTACTTATTTTACTGATACATTTGTCTACCTATGTTGTTTATGTTCTATAAAGAAATCCATTCAAATTTAACTTATTTTGTTGTTTTTAACTGCTTTTATTGATAAATTTACTGTTTCTTTCTGTACTACTTTAGTTTTAATATTTATTTGCTTCATAATTTGTTTTTTTTTTGCTGCCTGTATTTACTGTAAGTAATGCCAATAATTATTTACAATACTTATAAGTATTGTATCTTCTTACAAAAAGTATTGTAAGAGGACAATTCAGTTGTCAGCATGCTTTTTTGGGTATTTATTATATATATATATGCACATTAAAATATTTTGCTTTTGTGCATGTGATGTTATAGTTTTGCTTAGGATTATTGGATAATATCACATATCTAGAAATTATTTCTTGCATAAGAAGTATAGCATATAATTCATTAACACAAGAAAAATGTTTCACATTAAAAAAGCCTCAAATTTGCTTTCAGTAATTGGGTGATGACATAATCTCCCCCCACACCAAATTAGTTAAAAAATGGGATTCAGGGGCGCCTGGGGGGCTCAGTCGTTAAGCGTCTGCCTTTGGCTCAGTTCATGATCCCAGGGTCCTGGGAATGAGCCCTGCATTGGACTCCCTGCTCAGCAGGAAGCCTGCTTCTCCCTCTCCCACACCCCCTGCTTGTGTTCTCTCTCTCACTGTGTCTCTTACTGTCAAATATATAAAATTAAAAAAAAATGGGATTCACTCATACTGTGAAATGCTCTATATGTAGGCAAATATGATAAATTATGGAATACAGTCATGGGTACCAACAATGTATTTTTATCTATTTTAATTTATTATAACAGTTTTAGATTTCTCTCTGTATAGCTTTATTGTGTAGATGTGATACAGTAACGTATCTTGGCCACTTTTTTTTTTATCTAATATAATCACAGTCCTATTTTTCCTAAGTTCAGTTGATTTAAATGCTCATAAGCCTTTTAAAAAAGAGGATGAAAAGAATCATTAGCCTCCTATTGAAACAGATGACTGACCAACATTGGAATCAGGTTAAGTGAGGGTGACAGTAAACACATGATTCCTCTCTCTGAAGATTCCTGTGTTAGACACACAGGTAGCCCTAAGAAATACAGTTAAGATGCTCCATTGATACCATTAGCTTTGTAAGTTTGCCTCATTCCAGACTTTTAGATAAATCACAACAGCAGATTTTCTATCAGTTCATACATTTTGACTGTAAATGTTTGTGGTTTCCAAATAAAAGTTAGAGGATGAAAGTTGACAATTTCATGCCAAGTATTATATGGTATCCATTATTTGTACAGTAGTATATCATTGTAATCAAAAGGAGCTGTGCATACAGTTTTGACCAAAGAAATTTTCTATTAAAATAAATTATTTTTATTTTTGCAAGATGACCTACTGCCATAACTCATATTTTATACTAGAAAAGTGACATAAGGCTATAGTGTTTATTTTCTAACTGGAATATTTGCTAACTAATGTAGTTCTTTTAAATTTTTCCCATGAATTTCACATATTTGATTTTTTGGTTATTTTCCTACATATAACTTTATCTGCAGAAACTAAATCATATCACACATTTTAAATCTTTTTATGGACAACTTTCTTTTCTTAGAACTTTTTATGTGGGTACAAGGCATTCTGTAGAAAATCTAAGGTACTTTCATTTTTTTGGATCTTCAAATTAGTGGTTTTCTTTGTGAAACTTTCCACTGTACCAGTGATGTCACATCATAACATTTAGGAATCAAAAGTTATAAAATTGTAAAGCAGAATATAACAATAAGTTTAAATAATGTATAACATGTTGCCTTAAAGACCTATAATATAACTCTATATATAGTTATATAGAGTTTTATTATTATATAAGAAAATTACCATTTTCTTTCAATTAATTCATCCTTTGTAACTTTATTCTTACTAATAAAATAAGAAAATGTTAGTTCACATTATTTAAACTGTCATTCTTAGCTATTATTTTATTATTATGTATTAGAAATCAGCAAACCTTTCTGTAAGGGCTAGATAGCAAATATTTTGGATTTTTGCATGGTCTACAGCCTCTGTTGCAATTACTAAACTCACAATAGCACGGAAACAGCCCTGGACAGTGAACAAATGAATGTGGCTGTGTTCCAGTCAAACAGTATTTATAGACATTGAAATTCAAATTTCATGTAACTTTCACATGTCATGAAATATTCTTTTTTATTTTTTTCAGTCATCTTCAAATATGAAAACCATTCTTAGCTCATAGCCTGTACAAAAACAAACAGAAGGCTGGATTTGAGCTGTAGTTTGTCAAATCTTACTATATATTAATAATAAGTAATCTGAAACTAGACCTTTAAAGAAAAAAATAAAAATTTTGATTCAATATTTATAAAGATATTTGTGTTACTGAATTTTAGCCATGAGTAACTTTTAAAAATAGGCAGTAGTTTCTGCAAGAGAAAACATTATTGCAGATTCTTTTTAAGAGATTTGAGAGAAAGAATATTACAATGGAAAGAACTCAGTCATTAGAACAAGCCCCTTAGTTTACTTATTTATTTTTTAAAGTAATTTCTACATCCAATATGGGGCTTGAACCTACAGCCCTGAGATCAAGAGTTGGATGCTCAGGGCACCTGGGGGGCTCAGTTGGTTAAGCACTCGACTCTTGGTTTTGGCTCAGACTGTGAGATTGAGCCCCTATGTCAGCCTCTGTGCAGCACGGTGTCTGCTTGAGATTCTCTCTCTTCCTCTTGCTCTGCCCCTCCCCTGCCCTGTCTCTCCCGGTAAAATAGTAAAATAAATAAATAAAACCTTAAAAAAAAAAAAAAAAAAGATTTGCATGCTCTTCCGACTGAGCCAGCAAGGATCTCCCAAGTCACTCAGTTTAAACGTAAACCTGGTTTCTTACTTAGCTTTGAAAGTTATGCTACCTCTCTGATCCTCTGTTTTGTTATCTAAAATATGAAGACAGTGTTTCTAAAATGTAAGATAATTGTGAGAATTGAAAAAACTGTAAAGTCATCCAGTAGTTCATAGCTATCATAACAATTATTTTTAAATTACTTTATAGTAAAAATCTGTTAGAAAAATTTCTGTAGACCTGTTTTATGGAAAATTACTGATCTGTGGTTAGCTGAGGAAATAATTTTGATTTATCAACTTCTGTTTCTTTTTTTTTTTTGAGTGTTCTTACTTCACAGATAAAAATAATCTGGAGGAATATAATATTTAACAACCTGAATATAAAAAAATTTAATAGCCCACTAGTAATATACCTGTACCATGGCAATCATTTGGATATTACAGATTTTTTCACCTTGTAAATTGAATCAATTCATATATCAATTATACATCTAAAAGTTTATAGTTATGTACTCATGCTTATTTAATTATTATTAAATATTAAAGCTTACAACTCATTGTAATTTGAGCCTTCCATGAAATATTATAGTGATGACGAGGTACATCTCTTTGTGATAACTCACAAGGTAGTAGAGCTGAAGGAGACCTATTTGGTTAGAAAACATCAAACTTCAGAAATATATTAAAGTCCTCATTAATTCTGGGTATATAATTTAATATCACAGTTTTGGTTATCTTCCAAAGTTTATTTGTAAACTATGTTTCTGATCCAATAACATTTACATTCCCTAGTTATAAGCTATTCAAGGAAGTTAAATAAAGTCCTCGTGGGATAGTCTACTCACTAGTTAACCTGAATTCAGTCTCAAGTATAAAATAAGTGCAATTTTGGACTAAATTACTGTTTTCATCTCTAAATCTCTATAGAATCTGGTAGCACCGATGTTTTTATTCCAGTATTCCTAAAAACATGTCTTAGCAATGGAATTATCTGATCCAGGGATTTGTTCATCTTCATAATGTCGCCTTTTAACTGAGCTAAATTTTCAGCATGGAGTTATTATATCAGAGTTATATGGAAGAACATCTTCAAGTTTTCTAGAGAGTAATGCAATTTATAAATATTTGTTAATTGTTTAGCTTATAAATGTCAATATAAATGTTTGAGTGTAGAACACTGAAGCCTAGAACAACAGAAAAGAATTCAGAACTGTCCACTTTGGATTTTGTTTACTTTGGATACTATATCCTGTTTTTAAAATGAAAAGATCAAAACAATTTACTGGGCAATCAAGTATTTTTTTCCCCCCAAACAACTTTTTGATGAGTTAAGTGTAAATGAATCAGAACCATATGGAAAGACTTTTTCTTACAACACACACTGCTTTAATGGGAGGAGTGTTTATGAGAATGCATTTTGGTTTTTAAAAATTTGAAAAATATTTTGAGAAATAGTTTAACAATTCCAAATGTGGTTTGTTCATCTGTTCTGGGTACAGTGTACATCAAAAGAAAGTCTTGGAAACAATAATAACTCTAGGGCATGGTTAATCAGGGTGATATCTCTAAATCTGATGTTTATCAAGGCCTCCTCAACTAGAATAGGGTAATGTGCAAGGCAGAGACAGAATTGGTTCTGGCAGTTTGAAAAAATAAAATGAATATAATTTGTGATCATCACATAAACTTTCATTATCATCAAGTCAGAGTTCAGCCCCTTTTCCATCAATCCAATCCATAATTAACTTGTTTCTTGGAGCCCTTGAGAGGGCCAATAAATAGCTCCTCTCTTCCCCACCTAATTTCTGAAATAATTAAGAAAATTTAAAAAAGGATCAAGAGGTGGAAAACTAAATTGGTACTAATATTGCAGAAAACACATCTGGACATTAGAGAAAAGGCGGTTTTCCACACTCCACTTTCCAGTGTGGGTCATGAAACAACTCCCTTGAAGGAAGCTGAATCTGCTGAGAGGGAAAGTTAGTCTCTGCCTCTTAGTGGTCAGGTAAAAAGGAAAGGCACAAGAGACCAGATAGACTTTGCTCAGAACTTTGTATAGTTATTTTCCACTAAAAGGAAACTAGGTCAAGTGTATCAGGTTGCTAAGGCTGTGGTAAAACAGGTACTGCAGACTGGTGACTTAAACAACAGAATTTTTTTTTCCCCACAGTTCTAGAGACTAGAAGTACAAGATCAAGGTATTGGTAGAATTGGTTCTTTCTGAGGACCCTGAGAGAAGGATCTGTTTTAGGCCTCTCTGGTTTATAGATGATGCTTTTTATCTCTGTGTTTTAACACTGTCTTCTCTCTTTACATGTCTGTATCCAAATTTCCTCTTCTTATAAAGACAACAGTCATATTGGGTTAATCCCACCTTCTTTTAATTTAATCACCTCTGTAAAGAGCCTGTGTGGTCATGGTCTGAGGTACTGGGGGTTAGGACTTCAATATATGAACTTGGGGGTGGGGGGGCACAATTCATCCCATAAGGGGCTATAACCCACTAATCGGGGTCTCATTTCACCTACAATCAGAATGCAGTCTGGGCTGTCTCTAACTCAACCAAGTGCACTTCCTTTAGGAACTCAACTTATGTTTAACTCCAAATCTCTTTTGAGCCTTATTTTTAAAGAGTCACAGATTTGATAGCAGGTACAAGATTATCACAGCACTGGCCCTACCCCTACCAAGATTAGAAAACAAGCCAGTCCTGCTCTGAATAGCAGTTAGAGCAAACATATAATTACGTTCTGTTTCCAGAAGGGTTACCAAACACCTTAGAAGAGTTACATGATCTCTGAATGAAGAAGTGCAGATACAGAATATATTCTTGTGTTTAGTCTCACCAGGATGTGTGGTTGTTTATGATGGTTGTCCAAAATCCACACAGAACCCGGGTTGATTTGAGAAAAACGTGGCACTCTTCATTTACCATATCTGGTGAAAATATCCATTTATGGAAAAAATTCATAAATCTTCAGCACTCAGGGAATAGCATTGGTTGTTTTCTTATGCAGTTTAGCAATTTACATTTGTGCCAGCCGTAGGCAGAAGGTCTCTTTCCATACCTCCAAAATTTTCAAATAATTACCATTTCCCCTTTGTCATGAAAAATTTAAATCTGGACCCTCCTTAGTGTCTGACATGAATACTGAATTCACTTGTCTTGCAAATTTAAAAGCAGCAAAGAATGTTTCTCTTGATAACACCTAAAATACCTTTACAAATAGACCCCTTTTCCCCTATAATCGAATTCTTGCCTCAGCTGCATCTTCTTGTGGTCTTTCAGGATGTGACATGGCCTGCTGCTGGCACACACATGCTGAAAGTATTGTTCAAGGTCAAGGTCTGCTATTCTTATTCTGAGCTTGCCTGCACCTGCTGAAATCATGTGTAAGGGTTAAACAAGATGACTTTTAAAAAAATTTTTCTTCACGACCCATACCCGTTTAGGAAGGGTTTTACTTGGAAATAAATACCCCAATAAAACCTTCCTTTGTACTAAAAGAAAACTCCTTCTTCAATTGCTTATATTTCTCATTTAGAAATTAAATTGCTTTATAATAACTGCTTTAAGCTCATCTACTGGATAGTATCAGAAAATCTATTTCAAGAGCTCTGTGAATGATTGTGATTTATGGCCTGAAATTGGTTTGCATTAACTCTGTAAGTATTATGGACCACAGAATGTAGATTTAATATACATCAATTGTGTTAGAGAAACTGTTCTAAAATTAATGAAAGGAGGTTTTTGGGAAGATGTTCTTGGGACACATCTGTGATTGTCCCACTACCCCTAACTCCAATCTTTCTGCTCCTCTAGAGCCAAACTTCTCCTGGACCTGGCAGGTAGTTGAGTGGGAATAAAGCCTTTGGTGTTCTTGGGGTCCTGATAGGCTGGTCCGGACCCGAGACACATGGTCCGGACCTGAGACACATGCCACCGGAGACCATAGCCCTGAAGTGAAATCAGAATGTAATAGGTTCATGGATGCTCATGGGAAAGGTTTACATAAGTCTCCTGTGAGTCAGGGTAGTCTCCCTGGTACCCCAGAAGCTGAAAAGGATCTTAATGGCAGGCCATTTGAGAATTAAGAAGGGGTAATGATACAAGACCAAAGGTCTCTCGGTGCCTCTGCAGGAGACAGGTGGCATCTATACCATTTATCCTTTGTAACAAAGACTACTTTATCTTCCAACATTCAAGTAACAGAATTCCAAAGCCAGAATTAGACTCAATAAGCAGAGAAAAGAAACTCTAAGGGAGCTTGGTAGCCATCAGAAATGACTATCAACAGATAACACAGATCACCTTCTGAATCAGAGAGTTACATCAAAAGGTTATAGCTGTGAAGGAATCCTGGCATCAGTTTGCCCTCAAAACAGTTCCTTGTTCTTTCCATGCCCTTCTCTGTATTTCTGGGACTGATCACTACAGGCCATTTCCAGGAGAATCAATTACTAAAATATTTACAAAAGTGTATTGCTGTCTAGAAAAATGTGAAGATACAGTTTTGTCCCATATACCACTCTAGTATAATAGTCCTATGCTGAAAATATAGCTCATTTAAATGCAGCATATAAAGATTACCAAAATCAGGCCCTGAGTCAGATAAGCACGTTGATTAAACATGTGTTTCAAAGAATTTTGGAATAAAAGCATCAGTACAATTAGATTTTATAGAGATTTGGAGATGGACACATAGCAGTTTAATCCAAAAGTATACTTATTTTATATTTAATTGAGACTTAGCTCAGGTTTACTAGTGAATGGAGTATGTTTTTAAGAACCTTATTTAGCTCCCTTGAGTAACTCATAAGTTGGGAATGTACATTTTTTTCAATAAAAAATATGGGCCTTTAAGGCGACATGATATATTTGTTATATTGTGTACTGGCTCACAGTTTTAGAACTTTTGACTCTCAGACATCATTTTGTGACATCGACACTGAATAACCATCAGACTCAATTAAATAGAAATATATAAAAAGACATTTTTTCATCCTTCATATGTAGACTTTATGTCTGTAGATATTTACAAGAAATAATAATGCATCTGGTTGTAAATAAAACTTGAATTTTATGAAATGTTGATTAAATTTAAAATTAGAGGCCATATACTCTAATGAAATTCAAATACCAGAAATAATTGATCATAAATATTAATTGTATGGAAATTTTTAATGTATTCCTAGATGACTTGGATTTAAGAGGGAAATTTATCAAAATATGTTAAGGGCAATTAGTGGTGTTGAGTTGTTTCTACATTCTTTCCATGTTTACATTTTTTTTTTAACCTAGGCTGTTCATAAGCAGTAGTAAATTTAAAATATTTTATGCTCTTGTTTTTTGCTCATCTATGAACAATCAGCTGTAATGTGTCCCAGTTGAGAGTAAGTCATCTCCTCTAAATAGGAGACTAGAAATGAGGGATGAGAGGAGTTGGGAGGAGGATGAGCTAGGAGAGGGGAACGGCATTCGTACCCTTTACGGAGCATTAGTTTGAACGTTTGGCCTTTTGTTTAATCAATCCATCAAATAGGCAGTTAGCAGATTTCTCAGGACGAAAACTTGCTGACTCCTCAACCAGATAGGACAAGTTACTTCCTTCAAACCCAAAGTCCCGCTTCGTACTCCTGTAGTTGCTTCAGCTGGCATGTCCATTGTGAGTGGGCTTCCCTGAGCTAGGATGGATGGCATTCTGACAGTAGCTCCCTTTTTTTGAGTGATTGTTACATAAGATGTGAACTCATTCCTATATAGTAATAATCAATAAAAGTAAAAGGCTTGACCTTTCATTAAGAAGGTTATAATTTGGGGGCACCTGGGTGGCTCAGTGGGGTAAGTGTCTTCCTGAGGCTCAGGTCCTGATGCCACGGTCCTGGGATGGAGCCCTGAGTCCCAGTTCTGCTTTCTGCTCATCAGGGAGTCTGCTTCTCCCTCTCCCTCTGCTCCTCCCCACTGCTCGCGCTCTTTCTTTCTCTTTCTCTCTCTCAAACAAATAAAATCTTAAAAAAATAAAAATTATAATTTTGACATTGCATCCAGAGTTTTACTTAAAATTATTAACCTTCCTGAGTAACTAAAGACACGCCATATTACAGGAAAATGTATAGCTCACTTCTCTTTAAAGCTAAATGCGGCAACAATTTGATTCACTCTGTTCTAACTGATTTGAATTGCTCTAAACATTGTCTGCTGAGCAGGTATTCCAGATCATTTTTCAGCAGTGACATTTCACAGTTTTTAAAGTATTACGACTTTACAGAAAATGCTAAATCTAGAAAAAAGTGCTCATTATTTGAGTAGAAACCTTAGCCTTTATTGTCGTTGCTTGCCAAACTGATTAGATAATATTTACTTGTAATAGGCAAAGAAGACAAAAAGGGAAAGCCAGGTGTCTATCTTGTTATTTATATTTGTATATGTTTCGTAGAATATGCTCATTAGTGTTTATATCAATTTACCATTTTATTTTTATATACTTTCACTATTTTTAAATAGATTTCGTATTTTTAAATTCTCATCACAGTATTATTTAATCATTAACCATTTCACATCCACTTTACTTTTTGATTAAATTGTAAAAAAAACAAAAACAAAACAAAACAAAAAACCAAGCCCTGAAAATAAGTTAAATACCCTCAACGTTTCTGAAGATCCTTCTAAGCATAAAGGCTTAGATAAGGTATAAAATGATTATACTGAGTTCAAGGACAGCTTTCAAATTTGGTTGAATGTTTCTTTGCAGTTGATCAATATTTTAAAGTTTCAAATTCAAATTCCTAAAAATATGCATGTCTACAGTATATATTGCTGTCTTCATCACAGGTTTGGATAAAGTTGGGTTATTTTGGATGTTTCTTTTCTGCTAAGAATTTCTTTTTAATTTGGAACAATGCAAGTTAGACATCAGTATATTTTTATTTAGAGTTAACATAAGCTCTTAAGGCTATAATTGAAGAGGGAAAGTGTATTTATTTTGTTTGGGCATAATTTTCTTAAGATCTGTTAACAAGTCTGGCAATCCATTAAAAACAGAACTAAAATTGATGTAGACATGTACTGTGGTATTATTTAGATGAATCTATAGACTTACTAAAAGCATGTGGATAAAAAACCTAAAGATGCTGAAAACCATTCTTATAATAATCAGATTGAAATACTTGAGAGAGTGCTGGAAGGCTTTTTCATTATTAAACACATGAGCTTGTCATAATGCAATACATTTGGTATTTTACTAAGGGGAAAGAATAAATAAATATATAGAACAAAAGTACAGTTAGAACAATCATAATCATAATAATCATAAGCATAATCTTTTAGGTAAGAAAAGGTACAATTCCAAAACATGAGATTATCTAGTGTGTATCCCATGGCTATTTAGCATGCTTTTGATGGCAGTTACTAGAAAGTAAATACCACGGCTTCCAGATTACAAGCATCTCAGTGCTTAAGTTAAATTGGAATCATGTATTTAACATTGTCCCATAAAGTTTGACCTGTTTCCTTATGGTGTTACCTCTGCCTAGCAGCTGTCATCACCAACAAGCAGTGCCTTGCCTCTCGCCTCCCATTCTGGCTTTGTATGACTGTCACTGTTAAAGCAAGTATGTTTTCAGTGCAGCTCCATCCTAGCTTTTCCCCAGAGCCTGAGTATTTAAAAAGTATTCGTAATTTAGAAGGAACTCAAGTATAGCCAAGCTGTTAAATAATGAAACATGAAAAGATGTTATAGGTTCGGTATTTCTGAGGAATATATGGTATATATTCATCATGCAAAAGCACCCTTAGGGTTTGTACCTCTCTTTATCCCCATCATTGATTCCTCTCACTTTTTATTTCCTATGTAGCGTGTAAACCATTAAGTATGGTAAGTAGTAAAAGGAAACCAGAAGTCAGACTCATCTCTGTTCTTTTAATTTTGTTAAGCATTCATCAAAATCTAATAAACAAAAAAGTATCATAAATTATAGCTTTCTGACTTCTCTTTTCTTTCTTTCTTTTTTTTTTTACTGAATACATCCCTGTAACCAGCATCTAAATGCAGGGATTTGGGGCACCTGGGTGGCTCAGATGGTTGGGCGTCTGCCTTCGGCTCGGGTCATGATCCCGAGGTCCTGGGATCGAGTCCCGCATCGGGTTCCCTGCTCCTTGGGAGCCTGCTTCTCCCTCTGCTTCTCTCTCTCTCTCTCTCTCCCCCGCCACCTCTGTCTCTCATGAATAAATAAATAAAATCTTTAAAAAAATAAAAAATAAAAATAAATGCAGGGATTTGTTTTACCTATTTTTGTACTTCAAATAAATGGATCGTACCATTTGCATTGTTTTGTATACCATTTTTTATTCAATAATGCCTTGTGAGCTTCATCTATATTATCACATGTAGATACAGATGATTCATCCTTATTGCTATAATGTATTCTTTGTGAATTTATAAAGTTTCTAGATTCAATATCAATATACAAAACAGAAAATGAAATGAATAAACAATATACTTCACATGGCATCAAAAACAATTCATTTAGGAATAAAACTAACAAAACATGTGAAAACCTCTATACTAGAAACTATGAAACACTAAGGGAATTTAAAAATGACCTAAAATCTTCTATGAAAATCTATGTTAGGGGCGCCTGGGTGGCTCAGCTGGTTCAGCAACTGCCTTCAGCTTAGGTCATGATCCTGGAGTCCTGGGATCGAGTCCCACATCGGGCTCCCTGCTCAGCGGGGAGTCTGCTTCTCCCTCTGACCCTTCCCCCTCTTGTGTTCTCTCTCTCATTCTCTCTCTCAAATAAATAAATAAATAAATAAATCTAAAAAAAGAAAATCTATGTTAATATATTGGAAGACTTACTAATATATGGATGTTAGTCCTTTCCGAAGTATTCTATAGATACAATATAATTCTAGCAAAAACTCAGCAGGATGTTTTTGCACAAATGAACAAGCAAATTCTAAAGTAAGTACAGAAATTTAAAAGTCAATGAGTTACAGAGGAATTTTTAAAGAAGACGTGATGACAAAACAAAGCAAAACAAAACAAAAACCACTTGCTGTAATGCAGGGAGAGATAATGAAGGCCGAAATTTAAGATGGTGGCCCAAAGGGGAGGGAAGGCTTCAAATGGCAAAGATAGGGTGGAATTGACCAGACTTGGCCCTTATATTACTATATAAGAAATAAAGGAGAAGTCATTGTAGACGACGTCACCATTTAAAAGGAAGCTGAGTAGATTGCAGATGCCTTTCGTCATATAGGAGATCCTAGCCTCAGAACCTGTGGGGACAATGCAGTGAATAAATTTAGGGATGACACTGTTGATGGCTCTAAGGAAGCGAAGACAAGGAGATAATAAGTCTTTGAGATGCTTTTAGGATCACAGTTGAAAATTCTATTTGGTTAACTATGGGCAGAGGTCAAAGGTCTTGAGTGAGACTTTGGCTAATGATTTGGATTTCAGAGTCTTCAGGGCCTCTCTCTGTGTCACTGGTTACACTGTTCTTACTCTAGTTCAAACTCACCCAGGTATTTGCAGTCTACTTCCACTCTATCTGCTCTAAACTCCAATTCATCCTTTGTGCTGCCATCAGGTATGTCTTCCTTTCATTCGGAACAAATTATGTCACTGCTTCATAAATCATTTACTCTTACCTGTTGTATTGAAAATTACATTCACATTACCACCTTGTTAAGCTTCTGGAATCAAGACCTCCCCTATCTTTTCAACCTTCTTTCCCACTAATCCTGTATTTGTGCTCTATATTCTGTAGCCAAATATAATCACTCCATGTTTGCTAAACACAACTTGAATTAGCAATCTCCACACCTTTTTCCATGCTGTTTCCTTTTCTGGAAATGCCTTCTTTCTCCTTTTCTGTAGGTGTAATCCCACCTACAGCACCACTTCCTTAGCAAACCCACGCACACCTGTGAAAATACATCCCTAACCATAACAAATAGAATCATCCCTTCTATCCTTTGAAACCCCATCAGCTTTCATTTTTGCAGCATTTTAAAATTTATATTGGGCTGTACAAAAAGGATTCCCTTGATTCCACATAAAAAGCCCCATTTTATGATTGAGTGAACAAAAATTCAAAGGCCCTGGGTAATTGCATGATCACAAAGCTATTGATTAGTAGGGTTTGGACTTCACAGTGAACTGGCTCCAAATCTCTAGCTTTTCCTTCAGTCCTTCTCTTATAATACCTACATTCACTGGATAATCTGGACCTATTCATGAACCATCATTGATGGTTGGTGATCTCGAACTTGAGTGGCCCTAATTGTAGATCAGTGATATTTTGTGACCTAGTATACTAGTGTAGTAACTGATTAGTCTGTGATTTCTCCGCATGGAGGGTAAATATGTATTATGCTAATACTTCATTAATCAATACCCTAGACTTCCAATATAAAAACTACTTTAGTAAGGCGAAACTTTTCAGTTTATGTGCACACAACCATTTTCTCCAAAGCATACCCACTCCTGCCTGCCCTATTGCCTTCTGCTGCTATCTCTTTTCCTTCAGCTAGTCAGGCCCAATCTCGACTACCTTCCAGTCTCAGATACATGCTAACTTAACCACCTCTTTTGTCTTCCTGGGTCGACTCTGAGAGCAGGAGAAGTTTTTTCATGTTTCTTACTCTCAAAGAGCAATATATTTCCACTCCTAAATACTCAACTTTCCCCTTTCCCAGCCCCACCCAAGAGGAAAACTCACCTTTAAAATTATTGCTAATACTAAAGTCCTAAAAAGAATTATTTTGTAACTTGGAGCTTTGATTCCTTCATATGGAAAAAAAGTCCTCTTTAAAAAAAAAAGAAAGAAAAAAAAAGACATATAGAATTTTTAAATAACCTCACAGACATTAGAATCAAATAATAAAAATAATAGAAAAGATATAAGCAAAATATAAGTGTTGGAGTTATTTTAAAATGCTGCCCAACTAAGTAATAACAAAATTAAGGCTGGGGAAGAAAATGTGTATTAAGTTGCTCCAAAGACTTTCTGCTTCAATGAATATGGCACTTTATATCAACCCTGGGCAGGATTAGGTTGGTATACCTCCTGCAGTTGTATGTATGTGAAATGGGAATTTTATTACTGTAAATAAAGAAGAGATTAGAAGAGGTAAATTGGGCCACAGAATGCCCTTGGAGCAGGTCTTGTTGAAAAGGGTGAGTTCATCTCTGTATATAATTCTTTCCCTATCTTCTGACTATGCTCAACAGTTGAATGAGGTGTTTTTCAAATTAGTTCAGTTTCTCTGTAGAATTGATAATGATGGCAATGCTGATGGCAGTTCATCTCCCTAAAATACATAGACATAGAAATAGTAACTTTAAATTATGAACTATTTATAAAATACCTGAAAATGATTTGCAGTTCCTTAGTGGTCACCTGATTATTCAAAATTCCAAAGTATTTTCAATTTAGGATCATCACTCATGCAACATTCTTTAATTTTTGCTTTTCCTGGCATGAATCAGGAAGTTCCGTCAAGGAGTTTCATTTCCATAATGACAAGAAACTAAGAAAAAAAGTCATGATGAAACATTAAAATGGTCATAAGAGCATGCAAATTACTTAGATGTGATTTCAGATAATTTTCTCCACCTTTATCTGGTGAGTATCAAGTATGTTTAATGCAACAAAGAGTATCATTTATGCTTTGTGATATTGGGAAATGGCTTTGTCACTTTTAAACTGGAGGCAAACTGGAATATCTTCTTTCAATGTAAGTATGAAAAAGCAAATAATCAGCTGTTTCCTTGAGGTTTCTTTATATGTATGTGAATTTCCTGGCCCAAAACAAATCCTTATCTAGCATCTAGTCTTGACTTCTAATAACACACCCCAATAAGAGAAACCGGTCCTTCTTGAATGAATTTCTGTTTTAAGGGAAGGAAATCTACAAGATGAGCCTGTTGGTTATTGATGAATCTATCAATTGATCAATCTATTGATCTATATAGATATATACACATATATATATGCACATAATGTATGACAAAAGGACACAGAAACTACCATAAGGAATTCTCAATGGCCAAAGCTGAAATGATTTTATCAACAAAATAAAAAAGGTAGTCAGTTTATAAAGCAATGTTTAAATTAATATCCATATGTCCATACTGACATAAATAAATGATTGAATAAATGAATAAATAAATAAAAATCTCCCATGTAGAAGAATTCCAAATAATTTAGAATTATTATAAGAATAAAGGTAGGGCGCCTGGGTGGCTCAGATGGTTAAGCGTCTGCCTTCGGCTCAGGTCATGATCCCGGGGTCCTGGGATCGAGTCCCGCATTGGGCTCCCTGCTCCTTGGGAGCCTGCTTCTCTCTCTGCTTCTCTCTCTCTCTCCTCCTCTGTCTCTCATGAATAAATAAAATCTTAAAAAAAAAGAATAAAGGTAGATACTCTGCCTTTAGTTGCTGGAGCATCACACATTATTCCTTAGGTGTGGGCTGCACATAATGACTTCTTTCCAAAGAGTACAATATGGAAATAGAGGGAAAAGGGTAATTTCCAGAACAGAAATATGACAAACACTACCTCAGCCGGATGATCAAGGTCAGTCAGTGACAAGTCATGTTGATAGTATGTACCCTTAATATGATTTGATGAGAATGGTGATTTACCTCTGTAAGTCTTCCTCTACAAACCTATAAGCTCAGTCTAATCATGAGAAAAACATTACACAAATCCCAACTGAGTTTAATTCCACAGGATAACCATTATTCCCCAAAATATCAAAGTCATCAAAAGCAGGGAAAGTCTGAGAACATGTGACTGCTAAGAGGAGTCTAAGAAGACATGGTAACTAAACCTGATAGATACGGTATTATTGATCAGAGATCCTGGAACAGAAAAAAAAAAAAGCATTAGGTTAAAAACTAAGAAATCTGAATAGAGTATGAACTTTAGCTAATAATAATAATCTATTAATTTTGGCTCATTAATTATAACATGTTCTATGCCAATTTAAGATGTAAATAACAGAGACTGCACATGGCATACAAAGGAACTCTCTGCATTATCTTTGTCATTTTTTCTGTAAATCTAAAACTATTCTAAATGAAAAGTTTATTAAGAATAGAAGAAAAAATAGAAAAGAAAAAGAAGTCCAGTATATTAGATCAGATTTTACTTACATACATACTTAGGTATGTTTGAATATGTTTGTGTGAATCTTTCTCCGTCTGAGGTTTAATGTTGGAACTTACCAGCCATTGCAGGGAAAGGGTAAGAAAGAGCTTTTTTTTAGTAGCTTGTTTTATTTGAAACCAATTACCATACAGTTCAGAATTTATTTGAAAAGAAATTAGCACCTTATACTTTCACACTGGAGATGGTTTAGGATAAGGAATGAGTTGGTATATTTGAATCTCAACACAGTGTGCTTTAGTGCTTAGGGGTTAGAAGTAGAGTTTAATCTGGATGGGGCAGGAATGCTGTCCAGATGCTCACTTTCATTTCCACCTTGCATTAAAAAAAAAACCACACACAAAAAACCCACAAAAAAACTGTATGGTATAAGCAAGTGGAGAGGCTAACTACATAGGTCAGAGTGTTATTATTACTTTACTTAGAGATAATCTTTAGTGATTAGTGCCTCATGGATTTTACTATGTAATGAAAGCAGCTGTTAAACACCAAAGTCGCTAAGCAGTACATAGTTTCAAGACACTTGTACCATTCTTGTACCTCTTATTTCTCAGGCACACATATATGCATACATATGCTGTAAACAGTTAATTTGCATATGTGTCCATTAATTTAATTGTACTTTTACATGTTAGAGACAGGATTGCGAAGAATTCTTCTACCATTTTAAAGATTGGAGAAATTCCCATTGTTTTATATTTCTTTTAAAAGACTCCATTTGAGCCAGTCATTTGCCATTTAAAAAAATGAAGCTAAAACAGAAGTGTCTCCTAAATCAATTCCTCTAGTAGCCCCAACCCTAGTGAAAACATCAAAGTATCTAAATGAGGCGAGAGGCCTGGATTTCCAGTGACGTGGAGAGAGAAAATAGTCTTTCCACCTTTAAGCATAACATATGCCGTAAGTTGAAGGAAAAAAAGTCTCAAGAGGTATCCCTATACAGTGTCTTGTAATTAAACTCAGATGTAGTTTCGACCCTTGCACTCTTACTTCTCTCGAGATACTTGAAAGGAGAGTGGATTAAAGACATCTAAAGGTTTAACCTGTGCTTGTTGCTTTGGAGCATGTGCCTTTTTTTACCCAGAGGTGCCTGTTATCAGTCTTTTCAAAGGAAGTTGTTTTCTTAGACACCTCAGGTCATAGATAGCATTCCAAGTGTTGGTAACTTTATTTTGTGAGTATGTGAATACTAACAATATGTGAATACAAATATGTAAATAAGGTGATACTGACAAGAAACTGATGTGTGGAATTGCAAAGAAGATGGTTTAAGTGATATGATCCAATTTGGTCAAATTTATTTTTTCCAATTCCTGATTTGTTATGAACCCTCAGTGTTTTTGAGAGATCTATGTAATAAATTCAGAGGAAGCATTAACAGAATGTTTAAAATGTATGGTTTCAACAGCCCATCAGATCCTTCTTCATGCACATGATCACTTGGTATCCAAGTGTATAGATTGGTTCTGTCTTTGTCCTAAACTTCCGAATCCCCACTTGTGTGTGTCTGTGAACTTGGGCCTGAGTATATGGGCATATGCAAACACTTTAAAGGTTTTGAATCGAAAGAAGCAGATGCTTTTTATGCAAAGCCCTGATTTGCACATTATGGATCCCTAGGATTGACACTAACAGGAGTCCTGGGTCGGATTCTTTGCATCAGCATGAGCGAAAACTGTATTCCACGAGAGTAAATTATCTTAACTTCTCTCAGGAAATACGAGTGGCTTCACCGTGAGAGAGTCGTTGTGTGAGTCAAAAGCATAAAAATGCCAGCCATAAATAAAGGTGAAAAACCCTCATCCCCACTGGGATAAAATAACAGTACATTCCTGAAATACTGACTAGGGACAGACAATTTCTTTAGAGATTTGTTTGGTCCAAGAGTGGACAGAAAATGACTTTTAATAATTTATTATTGCATTGCCCCAAATCACAACCTTGAACATAAAGGGAGAAAATCTACTTTCAAATCAATTTTGCATTGACAAGTGGGGAATTAAAACTTTGACAGGAATAGTTATCTTTGGTAAGGTTTATATCTCTGAAGACAAATGCATATTATATTTTAGAGATGATATATTTATCATATACATATGTATTTGCTCATAAGTTTAGTGTTAAGAAAAAGAAACCAGCAGTCTTTTAGAAAGAATGTTCTTCAACCCAGTACAAATGCTGAACACCATAAGGTGGAGGTGTGGATCTCGTATTTATCTAGGTACGAACTATTACTTTTTTTTTTTAAGATTTTATTTATTTATTTATTTGAGAGAAAGAGAGTGAGCGAGCATGTGCAGGGAGAGAGGCACAGGGGGAGGAAGAGGAAGAGGGAAAGAATCCGAAGCAGACTCTGCTGAGTGCAGAGCCCTATGCAGGGCTCGATCTCACAACCTTGAGACCATGACCTGAGCTGAAACCAAGAGTCAGGTGCTTAACTGAAGGACCACCTAACTCCCCTGCCCCTCAACTATTACTTTTTTCAGTGAGACTTAAAGAATTATAATGCTTGGTTATGGATACATATTTCCACACATTTAAACTAAAAGCAGAGAATATTACTTCTTCTTAGGAATTATAACAGTAAAAATTTAAAACTTCACTTTACAATTAGTCTTATATTTGAACTAAAGATCATTAACATAAGATTGGCTCCTAACTCTGACTATGGAAATGAAGAATAATTAAAAATAAAATAAATAAGGGCAGATCAATTGTTTGGTTGTTTTTACAGCAGGAAAATTACAGTTCTAGCCCTCAGAGGAACTCCAGACTGCTGCTGGCTATGAAAAGACCACTTTTGCATGACTGCTGTCTTCTTATCTGTCAAACACATTTAATCACACTCACCTTGCTCTACTGTATGTTGTCTGGCTTAACAAATTAATGGCTCTAAAGTGCTTTGAAAATATAAATCTCTATATAAATAATAAAACATTATTACAGCCTGGGGATAAGTCCGAGAGGGGTTAAAGACTAATGACTCGTCCTCTAGGATTGTAAAGGTTTCAAAGAGTGGAGTTTTTTAAGCGACTATTTCTTACGTTGATATAAAATCTTCTCTGGGCTGCCTTAAAACAGTTATGTTGGGTAATTTAAGACTACCTAAGTAGTTATGATTGAACCTTGATGTTAAAAAACTGTCCCTTTTTGCCAATAATTTTGATATAATTATAGCAACAGTGCACTATCCAATCACTTTTACTAGTTATATACTCATTCACATATTATTTTGTATGTGTGCACATTCTCAAAGGAAGACATGTTTGATGATATGAGGAATAAGGGGAAAAAAAGAAAACAGCTAAAAAACTTTGTTTCTGGCCTCAGGAAACTCCCAACCTTATAAGGGAACTAAATGTAAACAAATTTCCTTAGTATATGTTTGGATGTGCTAAATATTCTTTGGGATATGAAAAAAATTATTTTGGAATTGTAGTAGAAGGTGAGATAACTTCTGACACTGACATGCTGAAAGAAGATGGGGGTGTAGGGGCGCCTGGGTGGCTCAGTTGGTTAAGCAACTGCCTTCGGCTCAGGTCAGGATCCTGGAGTCCCCGGATAGAGTCCCGCATCGGGCTCCCGGCTCAGCAGGGAGTCTGCTTCTCCCTTTGACCTTCCTCCCTCTCATGTGCTCTCTCTCTCTTTCTCACTCTCTCAAATCAGTGAATAAAATCTTAAAAAAAAAAAAAAGAAGATGAGGGTGAAGGAGAGTACAGAATCTGGGAGGTTTTCGTTAATGACCCAGCACTAGATCCAAGCCTTGAAGCAGGTTAGACTTTGGAAATGCACAGACAGCTTGGACGATATTCTTCGCAGGAGGAAGAGCAGGAGCAAAGATCGGTAAGCAGAAAAACACCAAGCATATTAAGAAAGTAAATGGCTTAGGAGTTTGGGTTGTGTCAAACTGGGTAGTAGGAGATAAAGCTCCAAAGATAGGTTGGCGCCAAGTTGTGTAGGCTCTTGAATGACAGGTTAAAATGTGTGGGCTTTATTTAGTGGGAGATTGTAAGCTATTTCTTAAAGTCAAATAAACATTTTATAAGATTTGTTTTAAATAGTCAGAAAGGAAGACATTTTATTCAAGATGAGGTTATATATAATTCATTTAGAAATGTTTTCCCCGCCTGTGGTTAGAAAAATAAATAGACAGTCAATTTGATACTAGATTTCTGACAACACAATGATGATGATTTTTAGACTAAGGCTGCATTAGTATGAAAAGGCAAATGATTAAACTCTGTTCTAAGAGTTTAATGGAAAATTATTTTTAACTGAACAGTGACTCATTACTATAGTTATAAGACAACAGTTAGATTTGTGCAAATTTCAGTCTAAATTGTGACCACCACACATGTCTCTATGGATCTTAAATTTTAAATCATTTCTGAACTTGAGCAATGTTAGCATTGAGAAGGTAATAGAATTTAAAAAGCAAGAATCTCACTTCCGTGATTCATTGTATATTCTTAAACCAGTCATAGTAGTAACAACTTTCTCTTTGGGAAATTCCTTTGGAAACAGTATTGAAATGAATTGGGAGGCAATTTAGAAAGGATTTGGCCCAGACTTCTTACTTGTAGATGAAAAAAAAATTAAGAGCCAGGGATATAAAATGACATGCCCAAAGCCACACAGAAAAAAATCCTGACTATCAAAGGTAGATCTTTTTTGTCTCTTAATTCAGTGGTTTTTCAATTATAACATGATGTTTTCAAGGGATATTTTAGGCAATATTTTGAAGTATCAGCTTTGTTTTAGGTTAAATCAAACAATACTTTCCTTTAATTCTTGATTGTTTTGAAATTATCTTTAATAATAATGTTACAAATATTATCAACTTGTACTTTTGTGATTTCTATCACACACTTTCTCTAAAATAAAGCAGCAATTACTTGTGCAGTTCCTAAGAAGTTATTCTAAAAATGTATTTTTATTTATTAAGTTAAATTTATACTAATGAATTACTCATTTTCTAAATATATAACAAATCACACAATCGGTATACACATTTAAACCACCTTTGATAGGATAAACCACATTTAAAACTTTGTCTTGACCAGTTAATTTTAATATTCCATTTGAATTAGGGATTTCATCAGAGGGAGGCTAGTGAGGAATCATCTTTTATTGTTAACTGAAATGATTTCAGTCTGACTTAGGATTTCACATATCAAGAATGTTTTATGAAATAGCAAGGTGGAGTTGGCTGTGAAGCTGTTTGATGAGCTGTGGTTCTGTAATATATAGTTATACAAATATCAGGTTTCATTTTCCCTATTGATTTTATTTAGTTGTGATCGATTCATTTTTATAGGTTTTTCATTGATTTGAATTTTCTAATTTTCCTAGGATAGCATTTCATAGCCTTAAATGTATAATTCTACTTGCTATTCAATAGTTCTCCAGGTTTTTTGGAGCATTTTAACTGCATTCTATAATTCTAAAGTCCAATAAAGATATATTAAATGTTGAGAAATACATTTTCACTTTCTTAACCCCACGAGGCAGAAAGTGAGCATGACTGAGCTGTCATAATTATTGGCTACATAAATTTGGATATAAAAATTTGGGGGGGGAGAAGATTAGATATACAGGAAATTTTCTGAATGTGTTACGTATAGCTTTGCCTTTCTTCTCTCCCATCGATCTGCTTTCTCCTCCTGCTCCTCTTTCTAATATTTGTTTGTTGTTGTAACGTTATTGTTCTTGTCTCTTTAAGTGAATACGGTATTTAAAGAACTGTAAACAATAAAGGCTACAGCCAGGATTGACTATATAATTTGCAGGGCTCAGGGCAAAATGAAAATACAGGACACCTTATTAAAAAATTGTTAAGGATTTTAAGATCTGACAGCGGAGCATTAAAACAAGCATGGGGCCTTTCTAAGCATGTGGCTTTCTCTGACTCCACGGTCACACACTTTATGAAGCCAGCCCTGGCTACAACTTGCGAAGAGAGAAACACAAATTTCCTGCTTCATCTTTTCTTCTGAATTTCTGATAATTTCTTCATTGGCAAACTTTATCACAGAAACCTAAGTAGTGTGGGTGGCTTCATTTCTATACTTAACCTATATGTAGGAGCTACTGGATCAGAATAATTACTGTTTGTACTGGTTTCTCTTGCTTCTGTAATCAGTTACCACAAACTTAGTGATTTAGGACAGTACAACTGTGTTATCTTACTATCCTAAAGATCAGAAATTTGAAATGAGTTTTACTAGGAATTAAGCTGTCAGTAGGGCTGTAGGGAAAAATCTGTGTCTTTGCCTTTTCTAGCTTCTAGGGGCTACCTGCATTCATTGCCTCATGACCCCTTTCTCCATCATCCAAGCCAGTATCATAGCACCTTCAAATCGACCATCAGTCCCCTCACTCTGACACTCTGTTTTCATCATCACATATCCTTCTCTACCCCTTTCAAGAACTCCGTGATGACATAGGGCCACCTAGATAATACAGGCTAATAAACCCATCTCCCCATCCTTAACTTAGTTATATCTGCAAAGTCCTTTTTGTCATATAAAGTAACATACACATGGGTCCAAATGATTAGGGTTGGGCACGTCTTTGGGGGGCTATTAGTCTGCCTATCACAGCATTTCTTCTGGTACACATACTTCCTGATAATTATAGCAATTTTATGACCAGTGTTCTAATTCATCTCACAATTTCCTGACTTAAAATCATCTAAATCATTATTCTGCTCTGTATTTCTAGTCAATTGGATGCTAAGAGATACACTAAAATTTAGTTTAAAATAAGAAAGACATTTAATTGTTTAGGCAGGAGTATCATTTTATCATCAAACACCATCCGTAAGATGTATGAAATAGCTCTTGCTTTTTACCTAGGAAAAACCTAAAAGCTAATATTTACGAAGCATGTATTTTTTTCTGCACAATATGAACAATCACTCTCATTGCAGACAAACAGACACACATACATATGTAAGTTCGCATTTTGTTACCTTCCAAACAATGTCAGATTTTCCCTACCAACTTCATTTATTCATAATTGCTTTGTTTTTGTAGATTCAAATTTTCTAATCCTTTAGTGAATTGTAAAACTCAGTGCTTCTCACAAATAAAAGGTTAGTGAATATTTAAAAGACTTGGGCTCAGCTATGTGTTCAGTGTTTATTGCACACATACCCTAATAATAAGAATTATAGGGAATAGAGTGTATACATTAAAAGTTTCTAGGCGAAACTATGCAGATACCCAAGCAGCAGACATAAATTCAATAAAACAAGATATGCATCAACTCATGAGCCGGGTGGTCTGCGGATTTGGTGTTCGGAAGGGCTCCTTAGAAAACTTGTGTTCTGAGGAAAACATTAACAGAACCAGAGGCTTTGGCTGGAGAAATGAAAGGAAGTAGTCCTCACAGTTACCAAATGGTGTAGGCAAGAACTTCAGGACTGTAAACAGAGGACTAATGGAAGGAAAACAAACATGTATGCTCAGCCAGCCAGTGTAGCTACAATACAGAGATTCCTTTTTGATGGCAAACATGGGAAGGATCCATAATTCTGTGTTTGAGCAGTTGTGTTTAATCTTCAAGGTAACATGATTATTTAATATAGATCTAGTAATTTTCTCATATTTGAAATATGAATTAGCTATGAAATTTGAATAGGAAATTGCATTATGGAGCCCAATAAGCAACTTGCGTGAAAATATTTTGGAAACAAGTGTTGGGGGTGGAAAGAGAACAGTGTAAGAGATTAGACTGCTACAATATAGCCAGGATAGCATAACCAGAGCTTGGATTTAGTGGTGGAGGTAAGAGAGAAGTAGGATTTGCCTATTTATGTTATACATGCACTACTCAAACACAGCTGCATGAGGTGCATTTCACAGATAGTGGTGCATTGAAAGTCCTATCGAATATCTAAACATCTGTGGAGATAGTAGTAAAGCTAGTTAGCTTTTCCTCAATATTTGTAACATGCCAGACACTGTCCTTGGGGTTTTTCATTACTTTAATCCCCACAAAACAGTTTGATATCTCATAATCCCCATTTAGATAGGAGGAAGTTATAATGGCATTTAAATGATTTTCTAAAGTGACCAGTAAATAGATACTAGAATGTAACTCTTGATTTTTGAACTCCAAAACCTACACTTTCCAGCTTACCAAACCAAAGACGCTGGCATTTGGCCTAAAACACATTCCCTTTGTATCCCCAAGCCTCATTTGTTGTTAGAGTTATTAAATCCTAGCATTAAAAAATCATAACTCTCATTTAACCCCAAATCCCATTCAGTGCAGGAATTGCCATGCAACCACTATAGAAAACAGCCTCTTCTGCCTGAGCACTTTCAGTAATGGAGACTTTATCAATTCTAACTTAATTTTTTCTATGGTCCAATAGCTAGGAAGTTTGTCCTTATTTTGAGTTGAAATCTGCCCTATAACCTTCACTCTCCTGCTGTGACTCTGCCTTCTGGAATTACACAGAAAAAAAATCCTATTTCTCTTCTGTGCTTGAAAATAACCATCACAAGTTTATTCCAAGTGAAGCATCCACATTTGTCTAAACCATTGAACTAAGTGTCCCAATCCTTCACCATCTTGGTGCATTCTTTTTTTGTTGTTGTTTATTTTTTTTTTCGTCTCGTTGCATTCTTTCTGCTGCTCAGCATGCTATAGATAAATCATTGTTACACATCTGTTTAAGACAATCTGCCATCATTTCTTTCACATTTTTCCTGGGTCCAGAAGATGATCTATAAAGCATTTTGAGCAACTTATCAGGTTTCTCTACATTAGCACTAATCAACAAAACTACTCTACTTTAGTCAATACCTTCCACTCTCCACAATTAAAATAGACACCTAACTTGTGATAAAATGAGACCTTAGTTCCAGCTGCAATATGAACACCTGTGAGGCTGGAACTCTGGAAATCTGAGAATCGTGCAGGCACTTAATCATCGTTTACACTTCACATCTTTAGTACTTAGCTGTGAAGGCCCAGCCTGTGACCTGCTGACGGCTTTTCCAGTAAAACAGAGGAGACATAAACCAGGGCAAATCAGATATGCTTAACAAGAGCCTTCTCTCCAGCTGTCAATGAGATGCGCAGCACTGAAGATGCCCAGTAGGAGGCTCTCCTATCACTGACTTTTGACTAGTTGAATGTTTGGTTAAACGTTTTGAAAAGCGATAGGTGAGTGGGGTCTTGAGTTGAAGTTATGGGTCAAATTCCCAGCTTGCAGTAGCACATAGCAGACAGAGAAAAATAAATGATGGGGCTTTCAAGTATATGTAGACATGAAATGCCTCATGGTATGATGGAAAGCTGAGCGCTGTTTTGTAAGTTAACATAAGTAAGAAATATTGCTAAAGGAAAATTTAAAACTCCTAATGTTAGTTGTCAATAAAATACTGGCAAAAGAAAATGATGGAGAGGTGTATATCAAAGGCATATCAAAGATAAAGAAGGAAGTGAACCTGAGGGAAACACATTCCCCCCTTACCTTATCTTAATGCTTTGGAGGATGATTACTTACTTAATTTTGTCATCCCAGACTCTTATTCATGATATGTTAAAGTTATTCAAAAGTAAAACACTTAAGAAAAGATACATATTTTATTTGAAACTCATCTGTAGGATGAAATTTTGTAGGGAAGATCTGCTTATCATATATATACATTTCTTATTTAGAAAGTATTTTTTATCATATACGTGTGACTTCTCAGTCCTACTTATGTCTATTAATTTAAAATGAACATGTATACATGGAGATGTATTTATTTGAAGTTATATATGTGCATATATAAATACATATCTTTTATGTATATTTACATATATATGGAATGAAGTAATATTTATTTTCATGTATTTATGCCATTGTGTATGTAATGTATTTTAATATATTGGTTACACAATCTGGTACCATACTAATTTATGTGTGCTATTAATTTAAATTAATGACTAATAATTTCTTAATACATTGTGTATTACTAATGTGTTCCTGGCATATTTTAGGCATTACTAAAATCACAAAAAGATACCATATTAACTAGAAATTTATGTTTTTCCGCATTTATATTTTCCATATTCTGTATTTCCAATTCTGTATTGAACTTTGCTACATAAATCATTTATAATTAAGTAGCTCCACTAATAAAATGTCTTATATTAATATAATTTAAATATTTAAATGTTTTCAGAAATATCACCTAATTGGTCCTCTCCCTAATATTTGAGCTTCAGATGGCTTATGGTTATTTTCCCTACTTTAGATTTAGAGATAGTGAATTATATGGTGGCTCAAGTGATTAGTAAGTGGTAGAGAAAATATCAAAATTCAGTTTCTTTGGCTTTCTACCATGATTTTTTTCTACTTTATATTGCACACTTATTTGTCAGAAAACAAAAGCAGAAAGCAACTTTCACATGTTCAATTATATATAAAAATGTAGTCTTGAATTTGTAGTTGGTAAGTTTTGATCAATAAAACTGTAAAATCTTAAGAACTCAATATCTAGGAGTCTACGTGTTAGCTGTTTTCTCTGACTTTTTTTATTTTTATGTTATGTTAATCACCATACATAACATCATTAGTTTTTGATGTAGTGGTTCCATGATTCATTGTTTGCGTATAACACCCAGTGCTCTATGCAGTACGTGCCCTCTTTAATACCCATCACCAGGCTAACCCATCCCCCCACCCCCCTCCCCTCTAGAACCCTCAAGTTGTTTCTCAGAGTCCATAGTCTCTCATGGTTCGTCTCCCCCTCCTACTCCCCCCCCATCTTTCTTCCCTTCCTGTTATCTTCTTCTTCTTCTTCTTTTTTTTTTTTTAAACATATAATGTATTATTTGTTTCAAAAGTACAGGTCTGTGATTCAGTGGTCTTATACAGTTCACGGTGCTCACCATAGCACATACCCTCCCCCGTGTCTATCACCCAGTTGGGTGATCTGACTTTTTTTTTTTAAGATTTTATTTATTTATTTGAGAGAGAGGGAGCAAGAGGGAGAGAAAGCATGAGCAGGGGGAGGGGCAAAGAGAGAAGCTGACTCCCCGCTGAGCAGGGAGCCCTATGGCGGGTTCAAACCCAGGACCCTGGGATCATGACCTGAGCCAAAGGCAGACACTTAACTGACTAAGCCACCCAGGTGCCCCTTTCTCTGACATTTTTATCCAAATGTATTTGGTGTAATCTTGTGAGAAACCTAAAGAATGAGAGAGCAAGAGCTCTTCCTGGAGAGTCTTTATTTTGATACAAAAGAATTTGCTTTTGTCTTTTAACAAAAAATAGTTTTTTCTTTCTAGATTATTCATAGACTGGTGAGGAAAATAGCCCTGGTTGTTTTTGTTTTTGTTTTTTGGCTAATCTTATGACTCAAGAGAAATGATTTAGAGACTGTAACACACTTGGCTTTTTGAAGTGTGCTTAGTACTCCATTTGGGATTCTTGATTTGTACTTCTTGATCTGATTTGGGTAACATGCAGGTTCCCTTCAGCCAGCTGACCTGGTGCAAACACGCAGTGGATTAATTCCATAATAAATTATGAAGGCAATAAAGCTTTCTAGACCAGTTTGCCTCTTAAGTAACAATCTTTTATGTTGCCTTATAAAAGTGAACTTATGTTTTATTTGTAAGTCATTCTGGGCATAATAAACTGTTTGAATTTGGGGCACTTAGTTTTGGATCTGAGCACATTCTTTCTTGGTGCATTGTTTTATGATGGTTCTGGAGCTACTTATTAGCCAAAGCACCTGAAAGTTCCTGGAGGATACTAACATCTAGTCGAAATAATGTCACACCTAAAGGTGCATGGAAATACAGACTTGGTATAACTCTGAACTCCAGCTGTTTTTCATCTATTTCTGTATCTATTTATTTTATGTCTAAAGGAAGTCCACCATTTGCCATCTGATGTTGTAATAAGATCACTCTGCTTCAGTTTTGTGTGAAGTTATATTGCATAGAATATGCACTTAGGCCCTTTATGAGATTGCTGTTAGGGTGGAAAAGCTCTCTCAGGCAAATAAACAACGATATGGATTGTTTGATCATGTCCTGATGAACGTTGGGTGGCAGAGATACCCAGAATAATAATTCTTGCCCCTCTTGGATAAATTGTTTGTTGTACTTTTAAAAATACCTTCTTGCTACCTAAATACCACTATATAGGATTATCTTAACCATCCATGGGAATTTTATTTTGCTTCTTTTTGATTTTACTTAGGTCCCCAAACCAGAGTTAATAATCTCTATTCTAGAAATTTATAAAAACAAATCAGAGTAAAGGTTTAATTCCTCTTCTCTCTATATATTGAGGGTGGATTCTTTTAAAAGAAAGATGGAGATACTGTTCTTGAATAGCTTTCTTAATTTATCCAAATTGGTGGACTTTTTCAACTTATATTTAATAAGTAAATTTAAAAGAATTTTTTTTTTTTTTTAATTACTGAGGAAGAAGCTAAGGTGTATTTGGTCCTGGGGAACTCATGGTAGAAATAGCCTATTCTTAATGAAAGATTACCACTTTTACTCCTAAATGCAGTGTGGGAAGATGGCCATAAAAAAGAGAATGAGGGGCGCCTGGGTGGCTCAGTTGGTTAAGCAACTGCCTTCGGCTCAGGTCATGATCCTGGAGTCCCGGGATCGAGTCCCACATAGGGCTCCCTGCTCAGCAGGGAGTCTGCTTCTCCCTCTGACCCTCTTCCCTCTCGTGCTTTCTATCTCTCATTCTCTCTCTCTCAAATAAATAAATAAATAAAAATTTAAAAAATCTTAAAAAAAAAAAAAAGAGAATGCGATACAGTCAGCCATGTGGGCAGATTTCAAAATTTGTACCTAACATTTTAGACTTAGTTTCTGTAAGTGTACTTCTGTTTGGGAAATGGAGACACATCCAAAACAAAGGAAACATTTTCTGGGTGCATGATAGTATTCTTCATTGAAAATAGGGAGAAATATAAAACAGCACGTCCTTAAGGAATACACAGTCTACTTTTTTTTAGGGCTTCTGTCTGGCCAGCCTCACATGGTTCTTACGAAGATCAAATGAAAATGTCTATCAAAATGCCTCAAAATCTGTGAAGCACTATGTAAAAGGGAAGAATAGAGATACTACAGTATTACAAAATTCAGGTCAATTCAGTTCATTTCATTTAGATTTTAAATAGTCACTAAATTTATTATACGACAATAGTATACTAGTGATGACCATGAATGGAAGCAAGCTAATGGCCTATTCACCTTACATCATCTCTAAGGACAAGGAGAGCAGCTATGACTGGTAAAGGAAATAACACTAGTTAGGCCTGTTCCATAGAGAGTGAGCCTTTATAGGGCAAACCTTATGGCTTTTAAACTTTCACACTTGATTCTCATGGATTAGTCTTTCTAAACTATCGGAATATGTACTAATTTCCCAGGGCTGCCATTACAAATTACCACAGACTGGTGGTTTATAGCAACAGACTTTATTCTCTCAAATTCTGGAGGCTAGAAGTCCAAAACAAGGTATTGGCAGGCTTTGCACCCTTTGAAGGCCCTAGCGAAGAACCTTTCCTTGCTGTTTCTAGCTTCCAGCGGTTGCTAGCAATTTTTGACATTCCTTGGCTTGTGGCCTTCTAACTCCCATCTCTGCCTTCATCTTCACCTATCTGTCCTTCTTCTGTGGATCTTGTTTGCTTGTGTCCAAACTACTCTCTTTTTATAAGGATACCAGGTGTTGGATTTAGTTCACACTCTAATCCATATGACTCATCTTAATCTGATTACTTTTGCAAAAAACTCTTTCCAATAAAGTCACAGTCACAGGTCCTGTGGTTTAGGATTTTAGCATATCTTTTTGGGAGACACAATTCAACCTGTAAGGTGTCATAAGATCCCAGATTTGAATGTATTTTTAGATGGACGCAGCAATATAGTCGATTTGAAGAATCTGATCCTAGAAGTGCACTTAGAATGCATCTAGTATGGATGATAAGTTTAATTTTATACTTAATTTAGTTTCAATTAAAATAACCACATATGGCTAGTGGTTACCATACAGGACATAGTTCTATCCACTTTGCATAAAATTACAGGGACATAACCATGCTGTGAAATAGTCTACTGTTTAGATCTCCAGATGTGTTTAGTGTAATGATGTTTGCAAATTAAAAAAAAAAAAAAGGAAAGAGAGAAAGAGAGAGCAAGAGTGAGAGAAAAGAAAAATAATTTATTCACATCCATGTTAAACTTCTTTCTTGAACTAACAAAGTCTTAAGTTGAATGGAATAAGAGGAGAAATGATGAATAATTTTACTATATAAAAAATCATTAAAGAAGAAAATTTGGTCTGGCACAATTACTATGTACTTTATAGCTCATTTAACTAACTGCTCATTATCCCATGAAATGGAAAAGCATCTTGGCGCTCAATTCCATCTGGTTAACTAAAGGTCAATGAAGACGCCTTGCAAAGCCAAGTGAAACTGATTATTTCTTAACAGATAAATGCTTACACCTAAAATTCTATTCAAATATAAAGTATCAATTGCCACCATTTTTGGCAAATTCAGCAGAGAAATATTTAAAAGAAAATTAGTCCTTCAAATGAAAATTGCTCCTCTCCAGCCACAATGGAATTATTAGTCCTATTTTCTTATATACAGTCAAGAATATAAAAAATTGGAAATTTCTTGTTTCTATTCCTGCCAGACCATATTCTCCTTAAAGACAGGGACTGCATCCTATTCATTTTTTAGTAAATATGTACTTGCAATTTAATTGGGACTTTATGAATTTAAAGAAAATATAGCTAAATGAATTAAGGATAATGGTTATAATTTTCTTTGATTTCACATATCACAACACAGTAATAACTGTTTTGTATATTTGTCTATAAAACTTTTAAATATTTATCTCTCCATAGTTCTACATTTCATAAAACCTGCTTAATTCAGGATTTTGCAGGCCGATTATTATTGCAGGTCTTTCTTCGTGTTGTATTTGCCTCTTAGAATGACTTCTTTAAGCTGTTTTGCAGATAGTCCTCATACTTCCTCATTTTTTGGCATCAGAAGATGTAGGGCAAAATGGTCAGATGACTCATGTTTGAGGTCATGAATCCAAATGTTTACGAGATTGGAAAATATCTTTTCTATGTAAATAAAAAGTGAGAGGTTATTTAAAACCAGAAAGAGAAAAGGTAATGTGCTCTCAATTCTCTCATGTAATTTAATACTTTTATTTCTAAATTTATACCTACTTTAGGATAAGCCTAAATCCTTCCAGATTTAAGATTTCTTATGAAACAGCAGTCCTTCAGAGGGAACTCAGTAGGTCAGCTTTCAGGAACAGAAGGAAAAGCAAAGTATCTAATTACTGAAAATTCTGAGGATAGAAAATGTCTTATGCCACGTCTAAAATATTTAAATTTTTCTCAAATTAATTTATAGCTGAGAAAATATGGCTTTCTAGTTCTCAAAAATAAACTAAAAGGTGTAAAAAACCTACTTGATTTAAAACAACATTTTGATCAGTTAAGTGTAAATGAATCAGAAACATATGGGTTAGGTCTCCTTGAAATATTTACAGCCATAAATAGAAGAGAAAACGAAATAGTTGGCAAAAATGTACTTTGGGTTAGCCGTGCAGTAATCATTTGAAAATTACTTGAGTTATTCACCATCAATGAACAGGTCTGACTTAGCCCTCCAGAATTACTTTGAATGTGGTGAAAATGTCTGTGGAAATTAATAGAACCCACTGAAAGAAATTCTTAGTTCCCTCTGCCGGGATAGCTAATATTTCAAATAGCCATCAACATTTAACCGCGAACGCGTATAACAGTTATTGAGAAGGAAGTTATATTACTTTCTCTTGGTTATTTGGGACATTTATTTTAGTAATCATTGAATTTTGTGTATGAAAGTGTTGCTAAATAGCATTTGGAATATAGAAAATTAGGCCAACAAGATTGAGGGTATATGCTGATACTTCTTAAATATAGAATAAATAAATAATTATAATTTTGGAAGTAAATAAAACTCATGACTTTCTACTTTGAAGTATTTTGTACAATTGTATAAAGAGTCAACACTTTGCATTTTATTAATCTATGGTATATTTATATTATAGTAAATAATTATTTTTATTTTACTGAATCTATCTACACTTGGATGTTTGATGACTCCAGCACAGCACAGAATTATAGAGTGCTAGATGCTTAAATATTAAAAATATTGGTATTTGGTAATTGAACATATTTCATCTGATATTGGAAAAAAGACAATTTTTGGATTAGTCTGCTGTATGAGCAGTAATTTTTATGGTAGTAATTTTTAAATTAGTATGAGTAGTACTTTTCACCAAGCATTTGAGTGTGAATAGAGGCATCCAAAGTCAACCCAGAACTGCTGTCAGGGTGAGTTTCCCATTCTTTTCCTCAGTCTATATAGGATACAAGTATCCAGGCATTGTTAGGACATTAATTGGAAGGAGTAATAATAATAATACCACTACTAGTCACCTGCTTTTGACCAGGCACTGGTCAAAATACTGCTTATGCTTTGTTTGTTTTTGGTGGTAATTAAATTTTCTAACTTCTTCCTTCATTAAACCAATCTAGTATTCTTTGTGCTGTGAAGACAGACTGACAATAAATCATAAACGTTTTTAGAGTTAAATTCTTAATACAAATTTACAGTGTTTCTTATTCAGTGGCTTCTGTTTAAATCTTTTCCTGATCAAATTCTTGAGTTCAGTATGTTTCCCATGTAATCTGGCACTAGTTCTTGCGTGTCTATCTTCACACAGCTGTACTTTGATTTAGGTACCCTGAATCATGGAGTTTTTGTGAAAATTATTTTTCTGAATTATAAACTTTAGAAAAGAACAATAGGCAAATTATTGGGGGGGAAAAGATGTGAATTCATAAATATCAGAAACACAGTGGTGTTTAACTTCAGAATGTTCAGAGTCACATCTCTACACCTCTACACTGTGATCTCAACATTTATGAAAAACAATAATAAACAATAATGCCACAGATGTTTTCAGATAAATTAATCTCTTTCAATAGGATGCCTTATCTATGCAGTTGATACGCTCTTGGAATTGTGCTTAATTAACATTTTGGAGTGAAGGGGTATCCATCTGCCCATCTTCCAGGAGTGACTGAAAGTCAGTGATCCAGTAGTATTAAAGTCTTTTTAAATTCTTTTTAAATTCTGTTTTTTCCAGCTTCTATTGATTCAACAGCTATTGTATTTTTATAGAGTCTTCCAAATATTTATTTGAATTGATTCCGTTAAAAGGATAATCCTCTTATCTATCATTTGAATCTTTTGCTTGATAAATGAAAGAAATAAGAAAACAAAAAAGAAATAAAAGTTAACACATTTTAATAACTTTAAAAATCACATAAGTGCACATCTGATACAGGACTGTTATCCAAAATAAAGAACTTTTAAAACTCAGTAATAAAAAGAAATAAAATAAACAACCCAGTTAAAAAATGGGCTGAAGACCTGAACAGACATTTCACCAAAGAAGATATACACATGGCAAGTAAGCATATGAAAAGATGATCCATATCATATGTCATCAGGAAAATGCAAGTTAGAGCAACGAGATACCAGTACACATCTATTAGAATGGCTTAAGTCCAGAACATAACAACTAAATGCTGCTGAGGATTTGGATCAACAGGAACTCTCATTCGTTGCTGGCAGTAATGCAAAATGGTACAGCTGCTTTGGAAGACAGTCTGGTAATTTCCTACAAAACTAAATATATTCTTAACATTATGATCCAGCAATCACATTACTTGGTATATAGCCAAAAGAGTTGAAAAGTTATGTCCACACAAAAACCTGTGTGCGGATGTTTACTGCAGCTTTATTGATAATTGGCAAAACTATGAAGCAAACAAAATGTCCTTCACTAGGTGAATGGGTTAATAAACTGGTACATCTTGGACCGTGGAATAGTATTCAGTGCTAAAGAGAAATGAGAGACATGGAGGAAACTTAAATGCATATTACTAAGTAAAAGAAACCAGTCTGAAAAGACTACATATTATGATTCCAACTTTGTGACATTTTGGAAAAGGCACAACTATGGAGAAAATAAAAAATTAATGGTCGTAGTTCCCAGAGGTGTGTGGGAGCTGAGGAGTGAAGAGATGAATCATTTTTATGATATTACACTCTATGATATAATGGATATATGTCGTTATGTATTTGTCCAAACCCATAGAATGCACTAACTATGGACTTTGGGTGATATATCAGTATAGGTTGATCCTTGGTAAAAATGCATGTGTGGAGCCAGGGGTTATAAGGGAAATCTCTGCACTTTCTCCTCAATTTTGATGTGAACCTAAAACTGCCCTAAAAAATAAAATCTTCATGAAAAATACATTTAAAAATCATATAATATTATGTTGGACCAGTTAGAAGTTAAGTGACTAATGAAAATTAAGAATTATAGGGGCGGGTGCCTGGGTGGCTCAGTTGGTTAAGCGACTGCCTTCGGCTCAGGTCATGATCCCAGGGTCCTGGGATCGAGTCCCACATCAGGCTCCCAGCTCAGCGGGGAGCCGGCTTCTCCCTCTGACCCTCTCGCCTCTCATGCTGTTTCTCTCTCTCTAATAAATAAATAAAATCTTTATTTAAAAAAAAGAATTATAGGGGCACCTGGGTGGCTCTGCCAAGTAAGCGTCTGCCTTCGGCTTAGGTCATGATCCCAGTGTCCTGGGATTTAGCTCCACATCAGGCTCCTTGCTCAGTGGGGAGCCTGATTCTCCCTCTGCCCCTCACCCTACTCATGCTCTCTCTCTCTCTCTCTCTCTCTCTCTCTCTCTCTCTCTGCAGTCTCTCTCTCTTAAATAAACAAATAAAATCTTTAAAAATAAAAGAAAGTGAAGTATTATCATTTTCTGTATCTTTGCTCTTCCATTGATTTTAAGAATGTAGGACATATTTCAGTGGTTGTGATCTAAGTTATTATTTTGGGCTTGTTGAGTAAAGATAAGGTGAAACTATATCCTTTTTTCTTTAGTGAATTGACTTTTACAACCATCAGAATTTTAGCATACTTTTAGAATACTGTAATACATGTGACATGGTGTTAGCTAGCATGGTAGCTAAGACCTTATGGTTGTGGCAACCTCAGGAAGAGGTGCACTAAAATGACACAATACCAGAAATCCCTTCTTAGAGTTCATCTGTTCTTTGACCTAAACATAAACTATTTTTCAATAGATAATGTATGTACATAAATAAAAATTATTTACATCTTCACAAAATAGTCATGCTGTTGAATTACTTCATATTGTTAATTATAATAATAATTATGCGTTCATCCAACAATTTACAGAGCTCACCATATTTAATTCCCACATATAGTCCCTGATCTCTGGGGTAAGTATAATTTCCATATTGTTGCAAGAAAAATAAAAGTTCTAAGAGCTGAAAGAACATGCTGCTTATTAGGGTCAGGTATCTGCTACTAAATAACAAAATACTTATTTTAAATGATTCATTTAGGGATGCCTGAGTGGCTCAGTTGGTTAAGTGGTTGCCTTCAGCTCAGGTCATGATGCCAGGGTCCTGGGATTGAGTCCTGCGTCAGGCTCCCTGCTCAGTGGGGAGCCTGCTTCTCCCTCTCCCTCTGCCTGCTATTCCACCTGCTTGTGCTCTCTATCGCACTCCATCTGACAAATAAGTAAAATCTTTACAAAAGATAAATGATTTATTTAGTAGGGTACATTTTATTCAGCTTTTTATAAGAGCTGGGTGTGAGAATAATCTATGTGTTAGTCTTAGGAAAGTTTGCTTGATTTTGATGAGCCTGCTTCTTAGGTTTACTAATTAATGACTGCCTATAATAAGAAAGGTTATTACTTATGTCCTTTGTAATTTTTCTTAGATAACAAAGATTCTGTGTTTTACCAGAATAATTTTGGGTGCTTTATGTTGATTTCATTATTTTCTTGATTTTTTTAAAAGACAAATGTTCCTCATTTTTGAAATAACTAATATCCTTTCAATCCCATTAGCTCTTATGTTTCTTCTTAGATGTTTTATTATCACTTTGATTAAGGAGGTAACCAAGCACTGCTTCTCAAGTACTTGTGATCTTATCTTCATCAAGAGTCCAAATATCTGACAACTTTTTGATTGCGTCCTCTCCAAATTAGGTCCTAAGTAATGAAAAAGTAATTAAAAATTTCACATATTTTATGACTGAAACAGGAAAATCCAATTCTTTCATCTTATAGAAAGAGATACTAGAAATAATTAGATTTGTTTAATATATTTCCATTGTAAGAGCTGCATGGAAAGAATTTTCAAATCTGAAGATAGTCTGCTGTGGGTAAATTTGTATAGGTTAAATATTGTTAATATGTATATTTCAGAAGTTGTATGTCTTATAAGAAATCTCTAGAGATACATGAATACCTACACTGGCCATTATGTGTTTTTATCTTCAGAGAACACAATGACCAAACCTAAGTCTAAGAAATAGTCTGTTGTTTTCCTGTATTTATGAGTCCTGCCAGTGTTTTCTTTGATGATATTGGAAACAATAGTATAGTGTTCTCAGTCACAATTTCAATTATTGTATAAAATATTAACTTGTCCACAACCTGACTGTTTTAATTTGAATGTATCTTCTAGGCCACTGGCTTTTAACTGGAGATGCACATCAGATTGACCATGAAGTTTTATAAAAATACAGATGTCTAGGGATACTTTAATCTTGCTGAATCTCTTTCTGATATACTTGGGATTTAAAATAAAATTGTTTCAGGACTATTATATATCTTAATGTATTTTCCTCCATTAAAATTATACCCATCCATTTTCATAAATCAAATATAAAGTTTAGTGATTCTTTGAAAACACTAGATCATTCTCCTTAGAGATATTTTGTCTGTATTTTTGAATCACTTTATATAATCTTTGTTATGCATGCCACAGAAACAATAAAATTTCTTTTTTAGTTGCATTTTTCTTATTATGATCCCTCATCAGACTTTTCATTATTGGAAAATTATCAATAATAAATTAACCACAACCATTCAATTTTTGTCATCTGCAGGTAGTTTTAGTTTTATTCTGATGGTTAACTAAAAGTTCTGTTATTTGCAACGTGACCAAATTTCTTTCTCACATACACAACTCACGAGGTCTCAGAGCCTCATGGAAAAGGACTGTACAAGGTCCTTTAAACTACTGACACTTCAAAGAATATACTCTTGGACACAAACTTCACTGAGACAATGGAAATACAGGTTTCTGAGCTTGTATCTCTTAGACAACTTTTAGACCCCCAAAGTGGACTGAGTCAGGATTTCCAGGACCTTTTTATCTAGAAACAGACAGTTTCATGAAAGCAAGCTGTTGAACCGAGGCGCATCAGAACAAGAGTTAATTACAGAATGTTGAATTACCTCGAGCAGAATTTTATTGTGGTTATTTGTTTGGAATAATGTTGATGTTGTTTTAATGTTTTATTTTCTGGTTCTGTGAAGACAACTCTTCTCTCTCTTCTGAAACCTTTCTTACCGATTCATAAACTCTGCTTTCATGGAATGAAATAAAACATTTTAAACTAATATCAGATTATTATTGATTTCCCCAGAATTCAGAAAATCTTACTAACTCACTTCTCAGCCATTTGTATAGGTTAATAAGAATCTGCCTTCCTTTATATCAGGATGTTTTTCAGCAAATTGATGAGAATTTTACATGTGGGAACAATGCTCCTTTAAAAACGTATGGCATGCTACTTTTATGGAACAAACGTTGGTTTTACTCACAGGCTCAACACATACACGATCCTCTCAGGAAAACTGGTCTGTTAGACTTACTGGGTCCCAGTTATATAGGTAAATATGTTCCTCTCTGGTAGTTCAGGAACCTAAGTAAATGTGAGAACCTTGTGAAGAGAGGAATCTAAGTACTACAGGTGAAATCTAGTTGGAGAAACTGTGGGGCTTATATTCCTAGCCTCTGCATAATAATTAACAGAGGCTTTTCAAAGTCCAGTCTGAAATTTTTCATTATAATTTACCTAGACAATATTAACCCTGTGACCTCAGGAATTGTCCAGTACTGTATATATATCTAGATTTGCAAAGCAAGCTGCAGGAGAGCTATGTGGTAAATTAATGTTCTTGCAGCATGTACATAAATAATCAGGCCAAATGTAATGATCAGGCCAAATATATTACGCAACTAAGAACAGTCTATACATAAACCTAATGCATACTAACACCAAAAGTGTCAGCATTGCAAAAATTTTATTTAATGTGGAAGTCTACTGGGATTTGATGTTGATTCCTTTGACTTCTTACCTTCCTTTGCCTCGGGTTTGGATATTGGAAAGTAAATCACTGGGTTACTGAGAAAGAAAATTGTTTTTGTTTGTTTGTTTTTTAGTGGCGCTTAAGTTTATGTACAGGATGTCACAGCATTATCTAGAATTACAAAAACTGGGAACAAGCATAGAGGGGAAATATTTAAATTTATCCACATGGGGGAATCTTTCAGCCATTAAATATGTTCAAAGAGTTTTTTAGTGACAAGTTACACACTATATATTGTGCATGATCCCAATTATGTAAATATATGTGTACACACAAACCCACTATTCCACCACAAACCTCAGCTTGCTTGATCTGCTTCTAATACTGCTAATAATCTTCTACCTTACTGTTACTTGTGTTCCCTTGACCTGTCCAGTTTCTCTTTTCCACCAGGCTTTTGCTGTATTCACTGCACTATCAAGCTTGGATTCACTTTATTCAGCTACCTACCCGGGATTTAGTTAAATCCCATTTTCCCAAAACATTTGTTTCTCCATGCCATCAGAACACAACTGGGGAAAACTGAATAACCATCAGAATACATCAGTGTAAACACTTTATTATCAATCTTAACAGAGTCCTCAACACTTACAAGATATCTTAATATTTTTCTAGCCACTTCTGTCTTCTAATTTCTGAGATGACCCATCTGCTTCTCTCATTCTCAGCTGATAATCTTAAATCATGGAGGAAATATTGCTCCTCCTATCAGAGGCCCTTTTTCCAAGATCCCTGGGCATCATATCCCTCCCAGTTTCTCACTCTGTTATCCCTTTTTTTCTCCTGAATTTTCTGTTCTTTCCTCTCCACTGAAATCTTTCCTATAGCATTAGATTCACTCTTCTTTCACCTCCTCGTCACTCTGCAACCCACTCCAACTATACTCCTGCCCTTAACCCCAAATTTTCCTTTAAAACTGATCTTGATATGTTTACCAATAATTTTTTAATGTAATCTATTACCTTACCTGCCTCCCAACTGCCTCCAACACAGTTGACTATTCCCTTTGTCCTGGAACATTGTCCTTCTTGCCCTCTCATATACTAAACTCCAGTAGTTTTATTTCTACCTTTCATGAAGTTTCTTCTCATTCTCCTTTGCTTTCAGGAGTCTGGTACCTTGGAGTTTAAGCTTACACCCTCTTTTAATCACTTTCACTCTTTCCTTGTGTGTTTTAACTCACTTCAGTGGCTATAGTTGTCATTTACATGTTGATCACTCCCAAGTTTCTATCAGCCGCTCAGTCTTCTGTTCTGAGTTTCAGACTGCCTAGGAAACATCTCTACTTGGATGGTATCTCACAGTTAATGTGTTCAAAATTAATTCATGATATAACCATCCTAACTGGGTCACTCTCTAAAGTTTTGTCAGAAGTCTTTGTATCTTATATTACACCTCCCTCTACCTTACTTCCACATGCAGTCAAACACCAAGTACTTACTAAATAGGTAGAATATAATTATTCATAACTGACTTACTAAGTGCTTATTAATTTAAATGCAAACATATAGCAAAGCAATGTAATTTTATAAGCTTCACCATCTTACCAGATTACCAAAACATTCTGGGAGAAATGGCAATGTCCCTTAAAGGCATTTTATGAACAGCTTGAAATTTATCATATGTTATAATTAGTTACTTAGTGAGAGGGTGGAATTTCTTAATTTGGACCTCTTTTATTGCCATATATCTAAACTTATTTAGAAGAGGTTCTACTTTAAGGCAGGAAGGTGAAATAAATTACCTTCCGTCCTCCTTCTGATGGCTATAATTTTTCAGATTTCAAGAACCTTTTCATGGGTGTTTCTGTTTGCAATCTCCAACTTTCAATAACCTCTCATGTATACTTTTTTATGCTTCCTACTTCCTTACTAATACAATTTTGATGAGTATTCTCTCCAATCATTTTTTGTTTGTGTGTGTGTATGTTTATTTTAATCTATGAAACTTGGCTTAAAATAAGTCAGTGAACATTATTGAGGTTTCCAAAGTATGCATTGGAATGAAATTCAAGAGTTAGGGAACTGAAAAGAAAGGAAATGGATAAAGATACGATAAAAAGCAGAATTAGTTCCTGTTTAAAGAACACAATTTTCTGATTACCCCTAAAACACATCAGGTTGTTGATTATAAAATTATTTCTTTCTGGGAAATTGAATTTTAGGTCTTACTTCCAATTTTAATAGTCTCAGGCTCTCAGTTCTGCCAAATATTAGCATGGCTCAAAGACCTGCTTGATACAGTTCTAGAAAAACATTTGATAGCCATCATTTACTGTGCTTATAATAGCTGGTAGATATTACACTAAATGGCTTACAAACTTGTTTTTTTCCTTTAATCTCATTTTTTAATCATGATAATTTTATAAGACTGATGTGAGAAACCAAAGTTAATAAATTTATCAAGATTTTACAACTAAAGAATGGCAAAGCAGTACTTGAAACATGTGTCCCTGACTTCCAAATGTGAACTAAATGATATGGAAGTCCCCAGAAATTTAAATTTTGTTTTTACTTTCACTTATGCTTTTCCCCCTATATTTTTGACTATATAATATCCACTTTCTTCAAAAAATAAAGTTCCTCTGTGTAAGGGAGCATATAATATAGGCTTATTTTATTATAATGGTGTTGAATAGTTTACAAGAAATAAATTGCATTAAGGTTTTGAAATTCAGCTTAAACTTAAATTTCCTTTTTTTTTTTTTTTTTTTGGTTGCATTCCCTAATATTAAAGTGAAGGTATGGAATAAACCACTCATCATTTTGTAAAAGACTTTCTGTTTCAGTTTGGCCTTGGGCAAACTGTTGTGTCATCACTACACTAGAAATTAAGCTGTGTCTGTGATGACAATTACTTGTGCAATTTCCTGAAACTCCAGACCAGAGCTGAGACCATGACCATGATTAAAGACAGCACAATAGAAACATAGAGCTTCATGAAATATGGAATACATCTATTGCAAAAATGATAGGGCTTTTTGAACAGAATAAAGAATTCTTAGAGAAGAACTATTAAATTTAAGAATGCCTGCCTATTGCCTAGAGATTAAATATCTTATTTTCATAGTTTTTCATGTGCTTGGGTTGTGTAGAAGACTTTATATTCAGTCCAAGATCTCCTCCAAATAAAATATTATACCTTTAACTGTATTTCAGTCCTGTGTATCTTGATTAGATTTTCTTTTTGATCAAAGTCCTGATTTTCACATTTGAAATATTAAAGTACTTTCACACTTGTTTCTCATTTCTCAATTCAAACAGGTGAAGAGAAAAAAAAATCTTTACAAGCGTTTCCCATAGTCTGGAGGGGCTAATTTGCAAGTTCTTGAATCTCTGGAAAACAGTTTGGTTTAACTATAAAAAGAAAATGAATCTTAGATGTTTTCTGATAACCTACAGATCACTGCCCTGATCAGCACATCTTTTTTTCTAGAAAGACCAGACACATCTGAATTACAGACTGAGAGACAATTAACCTGATTTTCATTTAGCTTTTTCAAACAGTAATATCAAATCTGGGCATCAAAGCTTTAGGGTCCCTTGTGAAAACTTTGGTGGCATTAATGTAGTCACTGTAATAAGCAGTTGCTTTTTTTTTTTTTTTTTTTCTGTTCCAAATACAAATGCTACCATCCAGGCTGTAAAATGATCCTAAACTATTTCGTTTGAGTTATCTTTTTGAAGGCAGTCAGAATATAGAGCTCCATACGGAAACAATCTTTATTTTCCATTGGATGCATATGCTGCATGTCTAATGAAATGCACTTCACATATTTATTTTAAGTGTGTGATAGAATTACAACATTGACAACTTTCATGATCTTCAAAAATGTGATGCATTTTAAACACATGGTGATGCCTATCTCTATCATAGAAATACTTAAATAAAGAATATATAGTTCTGTAAATATAAATATATGGAATTAAACACATTTATTTATATATCTGTACATTTGTATAAATATCAAATACATTTGATATTTAATAAACAAGCATAGTTTTGGGATACTTGGATTTTTTTTATTTTGCTCATAGCAATTTTTGTAAATACTATAATAAAATGTCACTGAAATTCTGCAGGTGAGATCCCAGTTGGTTATCAATGTAGATTTGTCTGATAGACAGACGGTTGAGAAAGCTTTCTCTAAATTATCAGTAATGCAATAATTTCCACTTATATTTTGCTACACTCAATGTTTTCTCCAATTTTCTCCCAAGCTGAGAATCCTATTTTCCCCAAATTCTCTAATTTAATGCCATTCATTTTATTTCATAAAACTTCCATTTTTTAAATATTTCAATACAACATGTAATGTCTTGAAATTATAGCAACAATAATACTATTATTACACTAGGAAGTTAGAAATTGTTCAGTTTGATGACTAATCAATTCCTGAGTGCCAATTTTGTGTAGAAATCAGACTGCTTAGAAAAACTAAAACTAAAATTTTCTCTTCTTCGATATTTATTTTCTTTGATACAATGGCACTGAAGATACATTTATACATAAAATTTTGAATTTGGAAGATAGGAGAATGTTTATACAGATTGCCACAAACATTCTATATTTTTTATGTGGTTTCTAAGTAGATTCAACTTTTTGTTGTTAAGACCTTGATGTAATCATAGGCAGTCTGGATAATTTCTCCTTCAGGTAAAATTTACATGTACATCATATAAAATAAAGCCAAATACTTAAAATATTTCCTAAGGAGATGGAAAAAGAGGTTACTATCAATTCTTCTTAAAACTTTCTCCTTTGAGGTGTAAAATACTCCTAAAACTTTTGTGCTTTTAGGTCAATTGTTTTATGATTTCCTTCACATTCTACATCACCTACTTTATGAAGTAGAGTTCAAGATTAAAATAAATGTGAAACATATCTTAGTCTTTTACTACTTTGAGGAGAGAACTGTATATTTGGACAGGTGTTCTTAATTTGGGCTCCATTGACACCTAGGGGTTCTGGGGAAGGGATTCAGGGGGTTCATGAACTCCCTGAAATTATACACAGGGTATCATGTGATTTTGCATATATAAGTTTTTATGTAAAGAAGATCCATGGCTATTCTACATCCACCAAAAGTTAAGAACCACTACACTGTGGGTAAGATCTTCAACATTTCTTTCTGGAGGTCCTCAAGTTTAGGGTACATGATATTCATCAATTAATATACATCTGCTACATTACTTTGAGGCAGTGAACAGCAGCAGTCTCCGTCTGGCTTTAGCAAAATGAGCGTTTATTGTAAATACATGAAACAGCTCAAAAAACTTGAATGAATAATGAAAAACCAAATTTGGAAGGAGTTGGAACTAACTGGGGCAGAGTCAAGGCTCCAAGGGGTGGAAGCAAATTAGTAGTTTTATCAGGCGGTAACTGATGAGAACAACCAGCAGCCAAACTTTCTCCTCCTTTATTGAATATTTGAAAGATAACAGAATTCAAGGAGATAGTCCCTTTGTCCCATCCCTGGGTTAGCAAAGGCATGACATCTTGATTGAGTCTAATATGACTTCACAAAATTAGAGCGAGGCAATTTCCCTAAAGTATATTGGGGTGGTCATAAAAGGAGAGGGGGGCGGCATCCAAACTAATATCAAACTGCATGAAATACATGAGAACTAGATAAAATCCACTATTAAAAGTAGTTCTTTCAAAACCAAATTTAGTCCATATGTTTCACTGTCCTAAGTAAGGTGAAGCACCTTTCCTTTGTGCCTACATACAATTTACTTGCTAACTCATAGAACTTACCATATTCTTTTCTAAGTGCCAGTACCCATTTTGGGTTACCTGTTTTGCCTGGAACATTACAATTACCTCTCAGCATGTCTCCCTACATTCAAGTTTTGTTTCTTCCAATTTATTTTTTCTTAGCAGACGGACTAATCTTAAAATTCAAATTTTATTGTGTCAATCCATGAACACCTTTCGAGGACTATGCATCATTTTTAGAACAAAATCCGAAGTGTTTAACAAAGCCTGCATTTCTACCTGATCAGGCTCTCTGCTCTCCATCTCCATCTCAAGCCATTCTTCTTTTATGCTCCAGTGACCTAGGATTCTTTTCTTTGAAGCACCATGCTTCTCTCAGCAGGACTTTCACTTGTGTCTTCTGTACTGTACTTCTAGAATCGTTTTGCCATCTTCTTCACTAAGTTAATGGCTATTTACTTTACCCCATAGCTCCCTCCGTAAATGTCATTTTTCAAGAAAGGCTTTCCTAAACCCTAATACTGAATTCCCCACTTTGTAATCTGGGTTAATATTTGAATTTCCTATTATAGTCTGGTAATTTTGTGTTTAATATCTCTTCATGAGAAAACTAATGCTTTTTCTCTCTTGTTCACTATCCTATTCCCAGAAGAGCTTGAAATAAAATGATAAATACACAATCAATGAAATTAATTCTGCTGCTAGAAATCACACTAGATATAGATAATATTTTGCTTATTTCCCATTTTATACCTATCGTATAATGCAGAGGCTAATATAATAGTTGCATGAGAGATAGGTGTTGAATGAATAAAATAACCACCCTACATTAACAAAGCATTCGCTATATGCCACAAAACATTAGATACAGGACTTAAGTTTTCATAACCCCCACAATTATGTTTTTTTTATTATCATCATTATTTTACAGACTCAAAAAAGAGTGAGTTGCATATGTTCAGTCTTCACTGAGGTCTGTCAGATTCCAGAGCTGCATCAAGCTATATCATGCTGACTCAAACAATTGCTATTATAATTTAAGGGCTGACTTTCCCTGCAAGTACTCAGTACCCACTACAAAAATGGTTAGAGTTTTTAAAATGTAAATTTTTACCTTTCTGGGGCTTTAAAAAGTAGGTACACAGTGAGATTGGGTATATTTTATACCCTATATATATATATATATATATATATATATATATATATAGTTTAGTTTCTGGAAAACAGAAATAATGTGTACTTAATTTGCTTTATATTTGTTTATTTTATATGCTTTCCTCCTGTCATGGTAAATGAAAGTTTAATAAATGATATTGATGATGATACAATTTTTATATTTATCAAAAAGCTGGCACTCCAGAGAAAAATCACTTTAACAAAGGATAACTTATAAGCTGAATCTACTGAATCTACTGTCTTGCTTTTTTGAAATGTTCTAGTTGCTATGTGAATCCTACTAAAGAAATATCATTAAAACCATTAATAAGAAGCTAGTGGTCTTGAGGTAGGGGTGGGGAAAGTATCCTCTGGGCTTTAGAAGCCTTGCTTCCACTTTCATCTCCATTACTGATACAATTTCCATGATTGGCCATAATGTTTTGATATTTTCAGATTTTCCTTCAGTTGATAGAGGGACAAGTTAGTATTTAAAAGCTCTCTGATTTTTCTTCAAAACTCTGGATACCTCAGGAATTAAAAGCAAAGAGGCTTTCGAAGGTGGGTTGCTATAAATGTCAGAAACAAAGATTGGCTGAAAATTTGAGTAATGAGGATTTAGACACCCAAATCTCACCTGTTGCCCAGATCAGCCACAAAACTGTCCTTCCCCAGTAGTCTGGAGATTGTCATTTAGAGGCATCCAATCAGAGGCATCAAGTGGTGAGGGCAAGGCTGAGGTGATGGAGTGAAGATAGAGGGATTGTCTGTGTAGTAAAGATAAAGCTCTATTTTACCAATCTTCTCTTAGAATGTTTGGGAAAGGCAAATGCCAACAGAATAACTCTGGGGAATTTTCGGGGGAAACTCAGTAGTTTAAAAAAAAAAAAAAAAGAGAGAGAGAGATAAGGATATGTGAGAGATTGCAACAAAATACTAGGTACTCTCCTATAGGAAAGCTTCTGGGCAGGAAACCTTGTCCAGGCAAATAAATGGTCAACTCAGTTTGCACTGCCTCACTAAAAACAGCTATGGATAACAGGAAATTTTACAGATGACTTTAAGGTGAAACTCAGAGATAAAATATAATAAACTAAAAGAAAAAGAGAATAAAACAAACAAAACAAAACAAAAGTTTGCAAGGAAGAAAAAATCTTCAAAAATATTTTGCAAAAGACACGAACCAAGAATAGCATAGCAGTGGAGTATCCAGAGAACAAAAAATGAGTCCTTGAAAGTTTAAAAAATATAAAAAAGAGAGAAAATTAAGAAAATTTAACAGATATCTCAGAAAGTAAAAAGAAAAGAAAGAAATAGATGTTTCATTATTGTATTAATATGAAATCTATAAAGAACAGAGAGACTGGAGAAAGAAATAACAAAAAAGTTCCCATTACTGAATGCCATGAATTCATCTGAAGAGTCCCACTGAATATCTAACACAATAAATGAAAATGAAATAACAACAAAATGCTTAAAGGTCATAGTGAAATTGAAAACCCCAGGAACAATAAAAAAAAGGAAAG
>NW_027397074.1:12892623-12928871 GCF_003265705.2 Callorhinus ursinus | reverse complement strand
GAAGGAAGGAAGGAAGAAAGAAAGAAAGAAAGAAAGAAAGAAAGAAAGAAAGAAAGAAAGAAAGAAAGAGAAAGAAAGAAAGAGAAAGGAAAGAAAAGAAAAGAAAGAACAAACAGGTGGGGAGAAGTGGTTGGAAATATCAAAAGGGATCTTGATTCCAAGCAAAAAATCTGGAAGCCAGAGAACAATGAAAAAGTACCATCAAAATTCTTAGGAAAAGTAATTTCAGTCTATAAGGTCATTCACTAAGAGTGTGAAGGTAGAATTCAGACATGCAAATAATTCAATGCAAAATTCTGTGCCTGAATTACCAAGTTTTAATCAAAAGATTTCATTATGACCTTGATCAAATTACTCAAACTCTGGGTCTGTTCCTCCAGCTGTAAAATAAAGGAAACAAAAGCATGGATAACTACTTTAGAGAAATAATGAAAGATATAATGAAATAAGTAATACATATATAAATTAAAGCATATGCATAACACATGTTCTTACAATTTTTTTTTACTTGAAATTAAACTTTCACACACAGTAACAGCCACTTATCACTCTTTCTTAAATTAATAATCCATACTTCCGACTGTGTAGTTCCCATTCTCATCACCAAATCTGACTGACATTGAGAATTTGACATGAGGCTAAGGGTAATGAATGATTCTCTTCTGATTCACGCTCTTTTAGAGTAAAACTCTTAGATAGACCAGATGAGTCCCCTAAGTATTCTAACCTCAAATACCAAATCAAATTAATTTTTAGTCTATACAACCACTTTGAAGTGGATTTATTTCCTAAATTGTTCTTAACCTAGTTTTTTTTTTAAATACTACAGTTTATTTTTTTTAAAGATTTTTTATTTATTTATTTGAGAGAGAGAATGAGAGAGAGAGAGTACATGAGAGGGGAGAAGGTCGGAGGGAGAAGCAGACTCCCCGCTGAGCAGGGAGTCCGATGTGGGACTCGATCCTGGGACTCCAGGATCATGACCTGAGCCGAAGGCAGTCGCTTAACCAACTGAGCCACCCAGGTGCCCTGTTCTTAACCTAGTTTTAATAGACAAAATGGGAGACAAATAGATAGGAACTAGTGTAGAATCGATAATCCTGCTTTAGCTTTCTAATTGCACCACGTACAAAACTAAGGTGTCTGGAGATTTGTTTAATGTTTTATTAGTCTTTCTCAGAATGAATCATACAATATGGTCTTGTACAGATATTTCCTTTTAGAAGAAGAGTGAATTAAGAAATGTCACCTTTTGAGGATTTTTTTGCTCAAACGTGTTCACATTTTAAATATATCAATTAAACAAATAAATAAAAAAATAGACATGTACAAATGTTTGTTGTCTTACCTGTCTGACACCTCTTCCCCCCAACTAGGCTTACAGTTTCTCAAAGGCAAGGGCTCTTTCTTATTTGACTTAGTCTCTTTCTACTCTGAGAAACATATTTTGATTTGTAGGTGCTAAATGATTACCTGTGGAATGAGTAAAAAAAATGTGGGAAAATACTGTTATTTTTACTCCCCAACCAATCCTTTGCTTCCCCTTGCAATTTTAAACATAGTTTGCAATTTTAAACATATTTTAAAATTTTATAGGAACATTTCTTAAAAATGAATGAATACCTGCAAACATTATTCAGTGCTTACTTTGTAATGTCTTTTTGTTCTAAGATTGTATCATGTTTTTTAGTTTTTTAAAAGATTGAGATTACCTCAGGATAAAGTTGGTCATAAACTTTAAAGTTTATTTAAGCTTCAGAGGAACTATTTAGGCCAATCTTGCCACAGATTCCCTATTCTTCCATTGACTATCTCATAATCCTTTAGAATACAATCCTAACCATTTTAGGTCACGTGGATGATATCTTTGGAATTCTTAAATTTAATATATCAGATTATGATAGTATCAGTTTCTGAATGGAACTTTCAATAATCACTGCTATTAACTAAAAGAAGCATATGAATTTATTAATTCTGACTTTCTGTTTTAGTAAAATAATTTCTTTACGTTATTTGTTCTTCATTTCTCGCAGCAATATTTCATTCACTTTAAGGTGATATTCTTTGCTGCATTCAGAATCTTTTTGATTCTACTGGTAACTGTGGAATGTTAATTTTTCCTTGTAATACTCAATACAGTATAAATAATATCTAATAGATGATGTAATGCCTCATGGCAAAATTCCTTCCTGACTTTTGAGTCTTGTTTTTAGTAATAAGAATCTTATATCTTTAAAATTTGTAAGCTTAATGTTTATCTTGGATTGAATTACTCAAGAACACATTAAATGATACGCAAAACAAATTGTAAATTCAATATTTGACAATATATCAACCGTTGCAGGAGCCCAAACCCCTCTTTTCAGAATCCAACTGGTGAAGTTATCCAGTACAGATGCATGGTCAAATAAGTAAGAACAGAATCCATATTTAGCTTGCCATATTTAAGTATAAAATTAGAGAATAAGGAATGAAAAATGTTTATAAGCACTTTAAAATTATTTACAAATTATACTTTTACTACTTGGTTGGTAACTGAATTTATACTTAGATTCTGGAATGACCTTACATTTCAGATTTTCTTATACCAACTATAAATAAATTAAGAGGATGTCCCCAAACTTTTCTTTTTACTTAGTTTAATCCATTCCTTCTTCAATAATGATGCAACTTTTAATTCATAGACGTGAAATAATGTTTAAATGGAGTAAATAATTCAGGCTTTCATCAGGATTGTGGTAGGTGGGAGGTGATTTTATAATTAGTGAAGCATGGTTATATACACTGTTATTTGCATGGATTTCTGGAGCAGACACTTAATCAGATGGCTTCTATGCACTAGGCTCATTGCTACACACTGGAGATAACACCAGTGAAAGAGAACAAGAAAATACCTGCCCTTTTGGAGCTTATGGTCTTGTGAGGAATACAGAAAAGTAATTAGGAAATTATTAGACTGTGTATTGAGATACAATCATGGGAAGTAGAGGGTGCTGTGGGAACACATGAGAGAATTTTTTTGAAGATTATTTGAGAGACAGGGAGCATGAGTTGGGGGAGGGGCAGATGGAGAAGGAGAAGCAGACTCTCCACTGAGCAGGGAGCCTGACGCGGGGCTCGATTCCGGGACCCTGAGATCATGACCTGAGCAGAAGGCAGACACTTAACTGACTGAGCCGCCCAGGCGCCCTGATGTGAGAGAATTTTTAAATTTAGGATTGTAGACTTGGGGATTGATGAAGGAGGCCTTCCGGAGGAAAGAAATCTGTAAGCTGACACCAGAAAGAAAATGATTAAAATGAGTAGGAGTTATCCATGCGAGGGATGGGTGGGAGGGAAGAGAGGATGGCAATGGAGAAACTGTTCTAAGTTAGGAGGCTTACTGTGCACAGGTGAGCAGAAACCCAGCCTGGATTAGCGATAGTTATTTAACATGGCTAAAATTTAGGGGTAGGAGGTTGGATTAAAGGATGGTAAAAAAAAAGATGAAGCTGGAGAGAGTATGGACAGCCAGATCAGCAATGTCAAGTGTCTTCTACTGAAGAATTCGGATTTTATATATTGAATAATGGGAAGCCAATAGACTATTTTATGAATAATATAATTAAATTTGGATTTGTAAATAAGAATTTGTAATTAAGAATTCTTATTTTGCTGCACAGATTATTATGAAGATAAAAGAAGACAAGAAAAATTTGAGGGATTTAGACATCTAGGTGAAAGACAATACATGAAATAGAGTAATGGCAATGGGGGTGGAATTAAGGAATGAAGAGATTAGTAGGAGGTATAATGCATGTATTTAGTGACTGCTAAAGAATAATGAAGAGGTTGGCCTGACACTTGGAATGAATGGAGAGTATCAGAGAAAGAACAAGTAAGAGGAGTACTTGTTTATGACTGAGGACAATACGTCCAGATTTGGAGATGATGACTCCAGATTTGGAGATGATGACTTAGAACACCTAAGAAAAAATGTTAAATTTTGGACAGATTGGGCATAGAATATAGATTGGGCATTTGAATATAGGTGAAAATATCATACAATATGTGAGATTGCTCAACCAGTGCAGTGTAGGAAAGGAAGAAGGGCTGAAAGGAACACTGATGTGTAACAACCTTTAAAAGAAAGAGATAAAAAAAAAGAAAGAAAGAAAGAAACATAAGTAGCTGAAAGAAAATTAGTACTGTGCTATAATAGAAGTCAAATGAGAGAGTTGGGAGATGATCAAACATGTCAAGTGTTGTGAGCTCAAGTAAAATAAGAATATTTTTAGAAATCCAATTGGTATAGTAATATCAATCTTGTTAAAAACCATTGACTGGAATGGTGGAGGCAGAGAGAACTTTTGTTTGAAGATGGCAAGTGAATGGGAGAAGAGGAAATAAAGACGTAAGTTTAAAGGCTGGTTATGAAAAGCAGGCAAAAGAAAGCAGTGACTGAGGGAGAATGTGGAGTTGGAAAAGTTTGGGTCTTTTTTTCATTTTTTTAACCTGAATTTTATTTGGTAATTTGGTTTATTGATTTCTTGGCTGTTTTTAGGAAGGAAGTATTTGAGATTATTTGAAAAGGAAACTGAAGATGTGAGAAACATGCTGATTAATGAAACAAAGAAACATGGTAGAGCAATATGGGGGACCCAGTTGAGACTCCCTACTTCATTGTTACTTTTGGAGATTGGTGTAGGAAATAGTAATTCAGGCTTAGTCCACTGCAATATTGAAACATCAGAGAAAGTTCTGCTATTGAGTTGGTTCTCACAGTTCTTTTGTTAACAAGTAACTATAAAAGTTTGAACCCAAGGGTGCCTAGGTGGCTCAGTCAGTTGAGCAGCTGACTCTTGCTTTTGGCTCAGGTCATGATCTCAGGGTCATGAAATTGAACCCAGCTGTGGGCTCCGCCCTCAGCAGGGAGTTTGCTTGAGATTCTTTCCCTGTCCCTCTCCTTCTGCCCTTCCCCCTGCTTGTGCTCACTCACTCTCTCTCTCAAATAAATAAATCTTTAAAAAAAATGTTGGAATCCAATTTCTTGAGATCTTGCTCGTGGCAACAACATGAATGGACCTAGAGGGACTTACTATGCTAAGTGAAACAAGTCAGACAGAGAAAAACACATACCACATGATTTCACTTATATGTGGAACCTAAAAAACAAAATAGAACAAACAAAATGCTGATTCTGACCTATAAATACATGGAACAAACTGGCAGTTGCCAGAGGGGACGGGGGTGGGTAAATGGGCTAAATGGGAGAAGGGGAGTGGGAGATCCAGGCTTCTAGTTATGGAATAAATAAGTCATGGGGTGAAAGGCACAGCCTGGGGAATATAGTCATTGGTACTGTAACAGCCTTGTATAGTGACAGATGGTAGCTACACTTGTGGTGAGCATCTCAGAATGTATAAACTTACTGAATTACTGTGTTGTACACCTGAAACTAATGTAACATTGTGTCTCAAACTACACTAAAAAAAAATTGGATCCTATTCTTGACTCTGTCATTTTGTCACCTTGGTCAAGTCACTTAAACTTTCTGAATCTCAGTAGCTTCATCTGAATGAAATCTCTTCTAAGTAATTTTATATTTATAAATACAACTAATTATATATAACTAATTATATATAATCCAACATAATCCTTTAAACTCAGATGAAAACTATAGTTGAATAAATAATCCAACAGTTTAATAATATATTAAATATTCCTAGAGGAAAGTTGTGTTATTGCGTATAACAAATGAGGTCTAGGATTAACATTTCAGTTTCTTAAGAAAGTCTGCTTCACCTAATTATGATGCTATTTGGAATTATTAGTTAAAATATAGCTACAATAATTCCCCTGTTTTATAGGAGCATATATCTTGATATGCTTTAGAAGGAAAAAGTTTGGTTAACTCAGTCTCAACTTTTGCATTTTATAAAATATAAAACAATTGAACTTTTTTCTAATTAGTTTCCAAGTATGGGGTTTCTCTTTCCTTCTGTGTGGAACTTTATCACCAGCACACGTTTAGCTGTTCAGCACTGGGATCTGGTAAGTAGAAAGGATTTACAAATGCATTTCCTATTCCTTTTAATGGGAGCTGTAACTGCTCATCGAGAGAACAAATGTCTCTGTAATATTTATTCTTGATTTGATACAGATGCAGTTGTAAAAACATTTTCCAAATTCCATTGGGTCTTGGCAAAAGATTCCACTGTTATTTAATCAAGGCTAAATATTTATTAGCATCTTAATCACCTATTTTTTGTATTATTGCTCCATTTTCATAAAAAATATATTAGCTATAAAATATTTAAATTTCCATCACTTTATAATAATTGTACAAAAAAAGAAATGCTTCCAGACATTGTTAAGATAGGAGCATTTAGACAAAACTATAAAGACATTTGTTTTTCATAATTAATACACTTAACTCTTATAAATAATAATCCATGGGACATTTTGAAATGTTGATAGTTTTATGTCATAAGTTTATTTACAATGAAATTAGTGTGCTTAGATCTATAGACTGGCCTACAAGTTAAGTTTCTTTTTATAATGAGATATGGAGAATCTATTACTTTCTCTAGCTTTGAGGCCTACCGTACATGGTTTATTTATAGAAATATGGACACAAAAAGTATGGCAAAATCATCAGTGTCAAGTATGTTGTTGATATGTTATTGTAATGGTTCTTAACCGTTGACAATAACCATTGTAATAGCCATTAATGCATATTGAGTGCTTATTCTGTATTTATTAATCTTTGTAGTGTCCCCATGAATTCAGTACTACTTTTACCCAATTAACATTAAAGAAGCTAACATTATGAGAACTCATGATCCCATAACTAACATGTGGCAAAGCCATGAATTAAGTTCAAAGACTAACCACTGTGCTATCGTATTTCTCAGTATCTGTAAGATAAACAATGGGGAGCTTTGGAATTGTGCCTTTTTAAGGTCCTGACGCATTCATTCTCTTTTACCATCTCTCATTACGTTTGCAGTGACCTACCTTCCCTACAGGTTTTAGTATTACCAACTTTTGAATATACCTCTCCCTTCCATTCCTCATCCGTTGTTGCACTCTAAGCCAGATCTCACGTGCGAGTTTCAGACCCAGATGGCCAGATTAGTCCTGAAAGTCCCCACTCGATGATCATCAGTACCCCATGTTCAAAACTGAATTTTTGAGATTCGTTTTCGGATCTACCATTCCTGCACACAACAGCTCGGTAAAAGGCAGTGACATGTTCCCCTTCGCTCGTCATACCCAATTACCAATTCTGACAGCTTAATTTCCTGAATATTTTCTTAATCTGTCTTCCCCTTTCTGTCATGGCTTTACTTGCACTTCTGCCCAGGCTCTCGCACCTTCATAGCAGATTTTACATAAGGCTACCTTGCTCGGCTTCTTTTGCTCTTGTCTTGCCCCTATCCAGTCCCTCATCCCCTGAACTTTTAAAACGGTCCTTAACAATTGCACATCTTCTTCATTGTCTTTCTTGATCATTTAATGTCTTTTAAGAGCTCCCAGTCACCTTACAGATTCAGCCTGTATTCATCAGCATTCTTTCAGAGCAGCCAATAGGAAAGATGCAGAAAACAAAATTTATTGTAGGGATTGATTCTTAGACAATTGTATGGGCTGCTTAGAGTTTATATATAGTTGTTGCATCTTTGTCTGGTCCTGAGTCTGAAGTCAGCATAGTAGGCAGCCTAAAACATATTACTATCCTGGAACTTCTGATAGTGTTACTAATTGTATGTCTTCTTCGTATTGGAGAACAAGATTGTGTGTTTAATCTTTGACTGTTTGCCTTAGTGGATCAGGTATGTCGGTGTATCATACCGCTTCAAGTTTGGGGTAGATGAAAATGCCTTTAGCCATAGTCAGTCCACTATTCATTTATTTTTATCATATTGGGAATAACATCAGATCTTTATTTGTTTAATGATAAAGAATTCCAGCACTTCTATCTTCTTTCCTGGTAATTTTATACACAATGGCTAAGTTAATTTTTAATCTTGGCTGAATATAGCATCTCTGCATAGTATAAATGATAAAGTAGGGTTTTTTTTGCATTATTTTTACTCAGTCAAATAGTCAGTGGCATTATTTTTCAGCTTGTCTTAGTATTTATTACAATATCACAATTTTGTATATAAAACCAACACATGCTTAATTATTTATCTCTTCCTAGACATCTTTATTGTTCCTTAATAGAAATATCAATGTTAGAACTGACTTCCTATAAGTATTCCCTAAAAGAAGATTCTAATGATTCAGTAAATAAGGGGTTAACCAATTAACCAATTAACTTTAGTAAAAGTACATGAAAAAAGTTTTTTTGTTTCCTATGAAATTAATAAATATTTAGAAATCATTGGTCATACTATTGGAATGTAAGGTTCACCAAAAAGACAAGAAGGAAAAAGTATTCTAGCAGTGTTTTATGTTGAAGAATTTAAATGTGTTATTTATTCATTCATTGACTGTAAAAAATCTGTTATGAATTAAAAACAAATAAATTATGAAGATCACAGGACCAAGTGTGAGATACAAGAGAAGCAGTGAGAACAAGATTAGTAGAATTAGATGTCAGAAAACCTAGTCTAAGTCTCAATTCTGCAACTTGTATAAATGATCTTTTTAATTATAAAATTAAGACTTGGGTCACATGATTCCTGGGGATTCATTGAGAATGCTAGTAGCACTCAAACTAAAATTCCTTAAATTGATAACAGTTGTATAATTCTTATTAGATATGGAGAGAATAAGCAAAGATGAAAGATATTTTACATAAAAAACTTGCCTGGGAGACACAATAAATTGACATTTAAAAAAATGTTTCATTTAACTATAAGAAACTGTGCACCACAGAGAACTTAGTTTTGTGACAGGTCATCATGCGGCACTGTTCCTTGCCCCATGCTGGGTAATTGGTCGAGAACTGACTCAGAGGAAAGATCACCACCTACTGTATCACCCATATCACTTCCTATAGCACCTGGGTTTTTTTTGGCATGTTTCCATCCACATGTAGATCATATCTGACCCTGATCTGTTTGCAATGGCTGATAAGATCATAGCTGAAGGTGCAGTGGCAGAGAGCCATGAATATATAAAAGCATGTTGTTATTTTTTCTGGTAATTACATAAAGGGTGATTTAATCACTGGGCTGGTCACTAACATATGACCAAATGGGATTTCTTGAAACACAGAGTTTCCTTAATGGTTTCCTGGTTGTAAATGAACTCACCAATTTCCCATTAGGATTGATTTTCGTCACAAGCCTTAACACTCAAGATCCTCATAAATTATTTCTTTAAATGTGCTGTGAAAAAGTGGAAAATTTACAAGTTGCCCAAATTCTGTGTACAGGAAGTACAAGTAAAGGAAAAAAAATGATGTCTAAGACATAGGAAGTACATTAAATAGAATTCCGTAAGTTGTGCTATTCCTGTAATATTGCTGATGTTTTTAGAGGAAGAAGCTCAGATCTTGGAGAGAAACCTGTAATTTTATGGAAGGTACTTTTAACATTGCATGTGTGTTTTAACTTTTTATCTGCTTGGCAATATTTTCCTTAGGCTTGACAAGATGAAGAGGCTTATGTGTATTTTGTTAAGTGAAATTAACCAAAATTTGACACACAGCTTTCTTTAGAAAGATATATTTAAATTGATTTGGTATTTTAAATAAGTTTGAAGACTTTAATTATTGTGTAAAATAAACACACTGTGTATAGTTTTTAAATATTCAGCATTCTCTTTTTACAGAAGAATAAATTAAAAACTAAAAAGAGAAAAAAATCCTAATTTCCCAGTTTATTTTCTTAAATAGGGATGCAGGATATCCTTCCCTTCTTTTTGGTTTCATGAGAGAACTCAAGGAAGACAGGACAGTCTCCACGCCCTTCAGTGCAAGACCACCAGGAACACAACTATATAATTAGATACATTGAGTTTGTTACTCATTGCAACAGGGAGAACACCATGGGATACAGTTCACACACATTACAAAGGGTACCTGCTTTGTTGAAAGTCTACTGATTTAAGTATTAATAATAACTTTCAAAAACATCTTCACAGTAACATCTATAGACTGGTGTTTGGCCAAACAACTGGGCACCTAGTCAAGTTGACATATAAAATTAACCATCAGAATGGGTAATCATGGGTGTCTCAGTAAGGTGGTATTAACATCTTTTATAGAAATTTGGGGGCTTTTGGGGTGATTTGGGGGGCTTTAAGGAAGCACCAATGTCAAGGGATGTCCTATAAATTGAATGCCGGAATAAAGTGGGATAATTTTATTATTTGGTAATTTAATACATTTTATTTGTAGGAAGACGAGACTAGAATGAAGATGAAGCAGTGATTTATAGAGAAGAGTAAATAGTCACTCATTTTAGCTGAAAGTCACTCACTTAACCATTTTAGTCACTTATTTGGTATTTTGTGATTGGCACAATGACCTTGTTTTTGTCTGAGCTTAGACACAATAATGAAGTGGCTTTGTTTTGTCATACTTTATTATGGACTCAGAGTGACTTTGTCTGAGGTTGGAATTCTGTGAGGTTATTTTTGCTCAGTAGGAGAATGGCATGGCTTAGTGGTGAGTGATAAGCCATATTCTAGAGGTAAGATGGCTGTTTTTTTCTTTTTTTCCTTTCTGAACAGTAATTTGACTTTCTGCTTACTTCATGTTGCTAGTTGTTTTTTGTTGGTTTGATATGGTATGGTTTGGTTTTGCTGTACTATCAAAATTGACATTTAAAAGTAGGAAATGTGTTATGTGGAATCTGATATATGAGGGGCGTATTTCTGACCTCACCTTCACTCAGTTTTACTTAGTCTATCACTGCCCTCTAGGTGTATCCTGTCTTTGTGGGTTACCACCAATACCATTGCAAATAAATCCATAACCATAGGACCTAATTGAATAGATACAACTTTTTGTATCAATTATGGATTGTTTTTTGCTGACTCAGTTTCTAACATGCTTTTTAAGTTTCCCTTTGCCCTCAGATAAGAATCCCTTTCCTCTGTGGTCCTTAGTTGGAGTTTGCCAATTAAAGGAGCACTAGTGCAAGCAGAAGAGAATTATGCTAGATAGTTATACTCTGGAGGTGGCTGTACCTTCACAGAAGATTCTCAGAATGTACTTGAGAACCACCCACTTCACTGCTGCACAATAGGAGAATTAGTGTGTTCTTTTCAGAACTTCTTGAGAATTACAGTAGTTTTTCTGTAAGATTTTAAGAACTACCCACTTTTTTGCTTCGGTGTCTTGAGATCTTCGGTGTCTCCTTCCCTGTCTTTTCAGCTGCTGTTCCTGAACTTTTGCTCCCCCAGTTCTTCTAAAACTTCTTTGAACCCTAATTCCTAGGTTATATTTTCTGTTTTTCCAAATCCTAGTGGTTCTGTTTTCTTGACTGAATCCAAATTAATACGATGCCTACTGTATTCCTACTTTGCTTTCAGATAGAGTCATCATTCTTCCTAATTTATGCAGTTCCCTCTACATAGTTTACTGTGCCATGTATGTGTCACTAGTGCAATATGTAAGTCATAGGGTGGACATATTTTCTAGTAACATCCAACCAAAGATGAACCAAAAATTGTCATTTAAATGTAGTAAATGTATTGTCAATATTATTTATGATTTTGATACCCTTCAAGGATTAAAAATATGATAGATAGAATATGTAGTTTGACTCTGAAATATTTACCACAAAGTGGATAGCTGTAAAATCTCAGGTAGTGGTGGATTGAATATACATATTAATTTTACTCTCTCATAAAATCCCACTAACATGACATAAATGTATAAATCCAGATGGATAGGATGAGCGTAAGACAGAAAATTTTTTTCAAAAACTGGTATAAAGCTGAATCTTAAAGCAGCAATGAGCAAGAAGAGGTCAAACCCAGTTTGTACTGCAAAATCCTCCAAAGCTCAGGCATTACTGTTCCTAGGTATTTCTGGAAGTGAGTCAAATAGAGAGAGGGCATTAGCAGAGGAAAGATTGTTTAAAAGTCTATTATAAAGCATATAATTCCCCGAACATTTTATCCTACTATAAGTAGCCAAGTTGTAGTATCATCCTGACAAAGAATGGAGGCATTTTCTGGAGAGAATAAACAGAGGATCTCTGAACTGGTATATACCAGGTAAAGTTGAGGGTGAAACATTAACTAAATGTATGTGTATTTATAGAAAAGGCTGAGACAACCCCTCTGCCCAGCCATCTTCCTTCCCTTAGTTCTTGGAACATTGGCTCCAGGTAGAAGACTGAAGAGTCTGCAGAATCTGACTACATCAAAAGGCAAAATAATGAAGATCCTGACGTAGGGGTTTTCCAATGAAAATGCCCAGCCAGGTCACTCTTCAGTGAAACCCATAGTTGACCATCCACACCCACATGCTCCTAACAGCTTAATTCCTTACTCTTGAATATAAGTAAACAACCAATGATGAACAGATATCTGAAAGAATTCCTCAATATAGAATTCAGTGAACAGAGGAAACAAAATACAAAGGGAAAAAGTAAACTTCAAAAATTAAGTCATTAGGATTTTTAAAAAGATTTTGTCTCATCATTCACTGAGGGGCCAAACTGTGTAGGCAAGTTTAATAGGCAGATAAGTGCCATACAGGGAAGAGACCAGTGCAGGATTTGAGTTCGCTGAGAAGAGATGACATGCACACTAGGTGCAAGTGGTACAGAGAGGGAGTGCACAAGACCTAGCTCTTTGCAGGACATCAGTGTCCCAGGGCCGGCATTTCTACTATGCAGGCCATATGGGTGGCATAGCCATGTACAGCCCCCTTTCTGTTACAGCAGAAGTACTTGAGTCTTTCCTCTATGGAGTCTGAAATACAGAAAGCTGGGGATGTTTGTGAGGGTCATGGTCGTATGTGCTTAAGCAGAAGGAGGGGGTACATACTAAGTCTGAAACAGGGAAAAATATTCCCCTACAAGGCAGTAAGCCCACCATAGGCTCTGAAGGCCCTTTTATCTCTTAGTAAGGAAGTGTTCCAGGCGCAGGGCCCATTCTTATGTGATCAAGTGGAAGTCAAAAGATTGTATACTCAAGATTGCCTTTCCCAAAAAGCATAAAAGACTAATAAAAAGAAGAGTACCATCTAAAAGGAATATTCAGATAAGAAAAGAGATTAAGTGGAACATTTTAAAAATTCCAACATCCAAGTAATGGGAGTTTGATAAGAAAAGAACAGATAAGAACAGAGGAAAAGAAATTATCAAATAAGTCTTTGAAGAAAATTTCCATTTTCTTTGGGTAAATATCCAGTAGTGGAATTTCTAGATCATATAGTATTTCTACTTGTCAAATCACTATGTTGTGCACCTGAAACTAATGTAACATTGTGTGTCAACTATACTTCAATTAAAAAAAAAAAAGAAAAAGGAAATCTCCAATAACTGAAGGCTGTGTTTTCAGATTTAAAGGCCTTATCAAATGCCAGAACAGTAAATGAAAATAGATCTCCACCACTGCAGATCATAGCAAAATTTTGGAACAGCAGGGAACAAAGACATATTTCTACATACCTCCAAAAAGGAAAAAATTAACACATCTACAGAGAATTGGGAATTGCATGGCTTCTGTCTTCTCAACAGCAACACTGGAAGCTAATAGACTATATATATATATATAAAAATATGTATAATTAAATATATATTTAATATTCTAAAGGAAATTTTGTGTATATATATAATATTATTTAGACATATAACATTATATATTTATATGGTATGCAGGTGCATAAGTATGTATTTAATGAAATATCTAACACAGAGCACTTAAAGAGCTGCCCAACAATTAATCAAACTCCAAAATCCTGTATATGTTTATTTTACACTGGTGTCATTTTCAAATAAAATGACAATGTATGGAACATGTGAGCACAATATAGAAAATACAGTGGAAGCTAGTATCATCTAGGGAAATCATTCTACATTCTATATCTGTTTTATAGAAAACGATTATAATACTTTTTCTTATAGTCTTAAAACCATGCAGTTGGCCCAAAGTTTTGATCGAGGAAAGAAATCTGGAAAAGTGGTTAATATTAGCATTGCTGAAAATAGATACAATTTGCTCAAATTCCTTAAGATGATTTTTTAAAACAACTCTTCCCCAAACTGTTTTACACTCTTCTGCAGTTGAACAAGCTATTCCTCCCAGATGACACGCATACGCATTGGAGGCTGCTTGAAGATATATCCTAGTATTTCACATGTAGTAAAATCCTTTACCTGATGCGAGGCAGAAGGATTATCACTCAACAATGGGAGCTATTACTGTTAATAACTTGTAAACTGCTTCAAATCAATTTATAAATGAATAACTTTTGGGAAGAACAAGGATAAGGAAGAAACATTAACCTGAGTACTCCTTTGATGAACAATTTCTTTTTTTCCAGTGATTTCCTATAGTTAAATTTGTCCTCGCTCACTCAAAAGGAGGATTGTGTAGATTCTAAGTTATGATCAAATTCAGGGTATTACAGTTAAATTTTTACAAACAACCTCTGTTGGGTTAGCTATTTTTTTGGCACTTGAAAGGCTTATTTAATTTTCTTTTCATTACATTTTCATCCATGGTTCATTTTTTCCAAAAATTATCTTTACTTTTAAGACTTACAGTTAATAAACCAAATGCCCAGAGCAAGCCATAAAAAAAAAACCACTGCAAATATCAAGAAAAAATATTATTTCCTGCTCTAGGTTGTTTTTTTCAATTGAAACACAGACCTTGTGAATCATAACATTGGAAATTCCATATATTTTTTGCAAGCAGGTCTTTTTCAAGGTGAATCTGAACTTTGAGCAGGGAAGCATTTGGCAGAAAATGTGCAACAGCTTTTCTTCTCCCTTTCCTTTGTGGTGAGCAAGTGCTCTCCGAAAACAGCTGAAATCCAAATACCTATTTACATTGTTTGGTAAATAGCAAATAACACACAAAAAACAAAATACATACACACACACACACACACACACACGCAGGAAAAGAGAGAGGGAAAGAAAATGTTGGCGTCAACAGCAGAAGCTCCTTCAGGCACTGATGGTGTTAGGACTCAGAGCAAGGGGTGGGCGGGCAATGTGAAGAGTTCTGTATTTTCCTTATTAGCTATGCAAGTTTTAATGTGACAGATGTACTATCAAGGCTGGCTCTAGGCAAATATTGAAGTAGATCACTTGTCTTTTATCCTTGATTCTGCACACTTGCTTCTCCATGGACTATTTCTCTCCTTATAAACTGTGACTCCACCATTGCTTTTGGACTTTTCAGGGACCCACTGATTCTTGATGCTGGACCCTTGATAATTCTTCAGAGCCCACAATAGGAAAAGACATTTTTTATTATAAGACGGGGATTCTCTGTAGTCCCCACCCAAACTTACCCATTATACTTTCAGGATCTGTTTTTAGTTTCCAGTTTACTGGCAAACATGTACAGGTTTAACCAAGTTGTACTATGACTTTCTGTGTTATCCTCCTGGAGACACTTGACTCCAAAGAACAAAAGCCAAAAACCAAAGGAATGTATCATATTCTTCTCTATACTAGAAAATGCCACCTCACAGATTTTCAGCTTTCTAATGTCAGATATTATACAACATTTACCCTGGTATACCCTTCATTATCTCTAACAGCACTCAACTAGATATATGTGGAATTAATATGAATTTAAAATAATGAAATGATATTCCCACACAGCTTTCAGAAAAAAAACGGATGATCTTTTGACATCTGTCATTTGGATACATTTTGATAATTTTCAAACTATTCTTTGGCTGCTCTATTGGTCAATTTCAGACCGTCGGAACAGACAAATGTGGTATCTGGTCTACTTTGGTGATTCACAGACACTTCCAAATGCCTCTTGGTCCTCTTGCAACATTTCGCCCCTCTGTGCCCTTCAGCCCTGTTTTTCTCCTTGACCTCATCCTGTTTCTTCTTCCTTCCTATGAAGTACATGAACTGCCTTCTGTGCTCATTCTTTGTGGTGTTGCATTTATTTGCTGCTGGGAAATTCTTTGTTCATTTGGCATCAGCAAAAAAAAAAAAAAGAAAAAGAAAAAGAAAAAAGAAAGAAAAGAAATGAACACAATGAGGCAGACCACATGATAGATAGTTGTGCAATTAATGACATGTCTTATGTGAAGCGTTGGACATTATATTATATTGTTAGCGAGGGCACCATCTCACGGGAAATTGCTACTCTGTTTGAAGGGCAGTTAATAAATATGGATATGGTGTGGTTTTCTGCCACAAAACTACCATCCCTTCAGGGTATCTGTTAACAAATTCACTTTTGGAGGACACAGTGAAGCACTGAGAAGGGAATCTTTGCTTAATCCTTGTTTTCCTTGGGAAAGAAGGATTTCCGGGAAGTTTGATAAGATTGCCGTTTCCTATTGCACTGTCATGACGAACTTAGGGAGATACCATCCCGGATGCAGGTGTCCAGGTCAAAGGAAATAAAAGGGAAGTTCAAAAGCACTCCTCCCATAGTTGCTGATCTTATATCTCTATTACTATGTCATGGGAAGTTTCTGTGTGAGCATATGCTGAAAATCAGGCAAAATCTAAACCGTGTGTCACACAAATGAAAGAGATTAAAAAAAAAAAGAAAAATGTTTCTTAAAAAGGAGTATTTATATTTAAGAATAATGTTCACTTAAAAATGTGTTAAATGGATAGGTCCCATGTTAAGTGTTCTTAATTCACACACACACACAAGTGGGGGCAGGAAGGAAGGAATTGGTGGAGGTAATGAATATGTTTACTACCTTAGTTGTGATAATGTTTTCACGGTATATGTATATGTCCAAACTCATCAAATTATATACATTAAATATGTTTAGCTTTTTTATTGATGTTACTTCAATAAAATTATCTTTAAGGTATTTACAAATATAGAACATACTTTTTCGTTTTATTTTTTTATTATTATTATTTTTTAAGATTTTATTTATTTGACAGAGAGAGACACAGCGAGAGAAGGAACACAAGCAGGGGGAGTGGGAGAGGGAGAAGCAGGCTTCTCGCGGAGCAGGGAGCCCGATATGGGGCTTGATCCCAGGAACCCAGGAACCCAGGCCCAATGACTGAGCCACCCAGGCGCCCCATACTTTTTCATTTTTAAACTATTGATTTATTTTGAAATAATTTCAAACTTACTGAAAAGTAGCGAGAATAATGCAAGGAACATTCATCTACAGAACCTTTTAAAGTTTCACTTCACATGTGTCCACTCCAGGATCATAATGTACCCAATTGTCATATCTTTCTAGCCTGCTTCATTCAAGAACCTTCCTCAGTTTTTATGTTTCTGATTTCAGTACCTACATATGTTTCAAGACTTCAGGGCTGTGATTTTGTAGAATATCTCTTAATTTGGGTTTGTCTAATGTTTTCTTATGAAGAAAGCCCAGTTATACATTTTTTGGCAGAAATATCACAGAAGTGATGACTGCATTTTTTGTTTGTTTTGTTTTTGTTTCCTATCATGTAGCAGAAGATTTTTTTTGTCCCAGTTCTTGTGTTTACTTTGTGCATGTAATTAGAAAAAATCATAACTCTTTTTCCTTTGTAATTAATAAGAATTTTGTGTGGAGGTAACTTGAAACTATGTAAATATCCAATTCTTCAACCCACCGTCACCCACTAGTTTTAGCGTTTATTGATGTTTATTGCTCTTATAAATTTTGGCTAAGATGGTGAAAATTGTGATTTTCCATTACTTTTACTTGTATTCCTTTCCATTTATTTATTAATTTGCTTATTTATATCAGTGTGCATTCATCAATTCCTCTTTTACTCAGTAGGCTATCATCTGTTAATATCATTATCCAAATAAATGATTAGATTGTCTTCTATTTAGCCAGTGGGAACCCCTTCAAACTGACTTCTGAATCATTCTGTTATACTCCAGTTTTCTTTGAGTCCTTCTTTACTGTCAGAGCATGATGTTTCCAGCTCATATTATACCTTTTCTTCCCCACCCTGTATTCAGTTATTTCTCTAACCATCTTTGATTTGGTCCTTTCTATGGAGAATGGTATCTGAAGTTTAGAAGTCAAATGAACACTGTGTTCATGATTAATGTGGTACCCCGATGCCCAAATCTTTTCATATTTATACCTTCATTCTTTGTCAGTGAGAAACGTGGATCCCTTACTATATTTACATATTTTAAAAAATATTTAAACTATTTTAATATATTTTAATATATTTAATGTATTTTAATATATTTACATATTTTTAAAATCCCCTATGTGTGGCTAATCTCTCAAGACTGCCAGGCTGTCCTCACCACGTGGCTCTGATACACAAATCTTTGTCTGGGCTGCCATTAATGGCCACCTTTTGCCCATACTGATTGTCTCACTCCTTGTAAACCCTGTGCCTGTCTTCATTACTACCCCTGTCTTATGTCTTTTGGAGGAGAAAAGTGAAAAAAATACAGGAAAGGAGAGGAGAGGAGAAGTCACATTCATATTTTAAACTCTATATTACATTTTAGAATGGATTGAAAGGTAGACTGTATGAGCTTTCAAAAATAAGAACAGTTATTTTTTTAATATTTATGCTCTACATTTTGCTAATTGAAACACTGCCATAACAAAATTGCCTAAAATATAAAAAAAAATATTGTCTTGTTTTTGAACAAACTGAGGGTTCCTGGAAGGGAGGTGGTTGGGGAATGGGGTAAATCGGTGATGAGCGCTAAGGAGGGCACTTATTGTAATGAGCAATTCGTGTTATATGCACGTGATGAATCACTAAATTCTACCCCTGAAACTAATACTACACTATATGTTAACTAACTTGAATTTAAATAAAATCTTGAAAAAAAAGTATTTTCGAAAGTGGATTTGTTTATTGAATGACTTTGTGAAAAGAACAAAGTGAACTTACAAAAGATATACCTAATATCTTGGGCTGAATTTAACTATGACATTGTATACTTAGAAGAACTTTTTATACTATGTATTAAAAATTGCAAAACTATCTTTGACTCCTACTTGTCCAAGAAAGACATATTATCAAAACCCCAACATTTCTCTGTAAATACAGCTTTCCATGATTCCATTATCTACCACTGGCAAGGTCTTAGAAATAATGACACATTCGCTAGTCTTTAATAGACACATGATGAGCACAAGCTCCAGTCTGATCAGTCAGTGAACTAAATATAAAAGGAATGCTTTATAAAGTGCCATTTAGATTCCAGTGTAATAGAGATGTAATGCATATGTCAAGTTATTGAGTTGTCAACTTAAATAGAAGCCAGTATGTCATCCAGTAATTATTGCTATTTAGGCCTAAGGCATTAGTGCTAATATTAGCATGTGAGTGTTAAGTATGCAGAGTACAAAAGGGAAAAGAAGAGATTATATGAAGTAGACCCTAAAGACCACAATCTATCCTTCAGATATGTGCAGACATTTTAAAATCAGGAAAATTTTTAGAAGAATATACAACCCATTTAGGGAGAAAAAGACACCCAGGTGCAAACATTTACCTGTAATTGTAGGAAAATTTCAGTATATTATCATCATTCTACATAGGTAAATTGCTTATGAAAATCATCAGAAGTCTACTTGAAATTAAATTTGGTGGCTCAGTTTCTAGCTGCAGTGATTTATTGACCAGTATTTGTGACTGCAGCTTTCTTTAAAATCCCTGGAATAGAGCTTCATATTTTACTAGTATTTATAAACCTAAACTTTAGCCCTGTGGAACTGTCCTGCAGCTCTCCACCAGCAAATCAGGTTCATGTTTTATGTACATTAAGCTGGTATATACCACCTTTACCTAGCTCTCTGTTGGGGTGATCACTTTTATTATGTCCGAAATCTATCAAGACTGAGTAATAAAAAGAGGCTTTTGCAATCTCACCTACAGTGGTTTGGAGACTAAACACCCACACATGCACACACATGCACACACATACATTAGGTCCCTCTTACAAGTAGTATATCTAATTTAAAAGCACAGTTTATTTTTAAAGCCAGTCTTTCAAAGCATTAGATTGAAACCTGCTGTTTGTAAGTGTATCATACATATGAGCAGTCCAAAAAAAGGAAGGAGAAGAAAAACACACACTCTGGCATCTCTTGCTGTCCCATTCCTGAAGAACGTTAAGTAATAAAAGGATCCATGTGAAGATTAAGATAAAATCTAACAGGACCAACACTGTCTTTCCTAATTCGCTATGCAGACAAGAGAGTCAGCAAAAAAGGATTGGACTATTTCCAAATCCTTTTAAAAGCACATACTCTCTAAAGCAGGCATCTTTATGTGAACAGACACCCGCACACACACGCCACCCCTACCCTGGTCTGAATTTTATACTAATGGATTAAAACCACACAGTGCAGAACCACATTCTTTTAAAGGAAGGATTCTATGTATTTAACATCAAGCAATACAAACCAAAGAACAAGAAGGCAGACCCAGCCTGTAAACAGGCAGACGCTATTGGACTTCCTCTTTGGACTTTGTCCATGTTGTAATGCATGCTCTCCACCGGCTCAAGTGTTCCCCTTCCTTCAGTTCAGCTCAATTCAATTGTATTTGCCCCAGAAAACCTTCTCTTTCTGCACCTCACAACATGGCCCTAAGCACCCTTTTTGTGTCTTTTCGTAGTATTTTGCGCATATGCTTCTAAGGAAACACCTACCACTTCTGTTCAATGTGTATCTCCTTCACTAGCCTATGAAATTCCACCAGTGCAGAGCCAGTAACTTAAGTTTGCCTTCCCAAGGCCTGTCACATGGACTGTGTTATTCTGCAGATTTAAGGTGGTAGCTTTTCTCTGGTCTTTGCGGAGAAATGGCCTCTGCATTCCAAAACAGGTTTACCTGGTTTCTCCTCCTTAGAGAAGTAGGGGGGAATTAAAATCAATCTTCATTTTTATTGCCTTCCCTCCTATGCTTTTAATATACCAAACACTGAACCACATAAAAAAGACTAAAGAAATTGTAACTACAAGTCTCACCTTAATTGGGGAGTGTAATTTGGAGATTTTTTTTTTTTTTAAGAAGAAATGAGAAGCTTCCCTCAAGTGATCTCTCCCTATTGGTTTCCTGACATTTGAAAATATTGTTGTAGCAATAGAGATACAAAAGATTAAAATGCAAATGGCTTTGGATAGGTAGCCAGGTATTTAGTTACAGTATTTTCCCTTGATGTTTAATTGACTGGTAGTATATGAGTTCTAGATTTGAGAGGGATGATGAGGTTAAAGTAGATTCTGGTTGATTAAAGGAAGAAATAGTTCCATAAAAAAGCAGTTAGGGTAGTTCAGAGACACTTTTGCCTAATCGTGTTTGATCTTAACTGAGTAAAGACAAATAAACACTATGGTTAGAGATACTCCTGATTTTTTTTAGTAGTTTTCAGTACCACAGTTCTTGAGGCCTAGAGAAAGGATATTTAAGATGTATCATATTGTTAGAATGCCACTGATGTTTATCTTAATTTTTTTCTAACCATATTTTATCCCATTGTTATGCAACATTTCCTTTCATTGGAAACCCAAAGTACAAGTTAAGTTATTGATGGACAGCCTTTGTTTCAGAATGGATTTGATAATATGTTTTCTCTGTCTTTAATACTTATTTCTATGTGAAAATATTTTTGTTGCTTCACAACTTTACATTGGTGAACAAACGTCTCAGAATTTCACATATATATTCCTTAGCTTGATCTATAACCAACTTTAATGTCCTGTTTAGTTATAAAAATCATGCTGATATTATGAAATAAAATGAGGGATGTTTTCTAGGCCTGGGAAAGTTTCAATAACATTGGAATTGTCTGTTTTTTAAAAGGTAAATGCCTTTTTTTTTTTTTAATGATAGCGCTTTGACTGATTCCCCATTTCTTCTTTGGTAATTGCTAAATTGAGGTTTATTTTACTTCCTCTACTTCCTCTTGGGACAATGATGGCCGTTTCTACTTTGCTACAAAGTCATATGTTTCCCTGTGTTTCAAGTTCCTTATCTTGGTAGCATGTAGTGTTCTAACTTTATAATGTCTCTTCTTGGTCTATGTTCAGGAATTTTTTTATTCTGTATACATTTGTCTCTTTTGCGTTTATTAAACCTTAAAGAGGATTATCTGCACTGTCTTACTGGTGTTTTTGAAGAACAAGCTTTTTAATTTTATTATTATTTCTATTTTTATCCCATTAATTTTATCTTTTTAAACTCCCTTTCCTAGTTTTTAACAATGAAACTTGAAGGAATTTTACTAAGAGTATTTAAAGGCAAGGTAGTTATTAATTTCTCTTTTTTTCTATGGAATATGATACATATTTCAGGGTTTAGGCCTCGTATCTAAGAATTGTAAAGTCATCTTTTATATAATTTATAGAGTTAATAACATGTATATGAGGTGCTCTGTGTCATTGCATAATAACAGAAATGTCAAATAGGCATAAAGCTTTACATGTTGGTGAGTTTTAAAAAATATTCACCATCAGTGTGGCGTAAGAGTGGTTGTTTTTGTTTTTTTTTTCCCCTTTAAATAATGCTGATATACCTCTGCTCAAATAATGTTCTCATCTTGATTGACTTGTCAGGAACAAGTTCAAATGCCAATGCAGAGGTTAATCTGTTGGACCCCTCTATTTAAAAATACAATGTGACATCCCTTGACCTGCACTTGGCTTCTTGCATAACAAGAATGTGTGAAAGATGGCAACAGAGAAAGGAGGGGAAGCTGGAAGTGGGGAAAGCTACAAAAGCATTTTGTAACTCATCATCATCTCAGTGCCATCATCTGATAAGATCGTCTTCACACCATTCCCCCATAAAGGCACCTTTCCTTTCTCCCTTCCCCCAAATCATCTGATATAAATCATCTACTTTGAAACAAATGCAATTCTTGTTTGCGTAATATTCTTTACTTTAGGTCATTGTAATTAAAAATTATACCGGTATTTGGCAAACTGATTGAGGCATAATTTCCATATCGTAAGATCTACCCCTTGTAAATGACAATTTCATAATTTTTAGTTAATTTATGGAATTGTGCATCACCACATCCAATTTTAGAACATATCATCACACCAAAAATTCCTTCAAGCTTTTCTGCAGTCAGTCCTTTTCCCATCTCCGTTCTTAGAGTACATCTGAATTTTCTTGGTGTATTCCTAGAAGTGGAATGTATAGGTTAACATAGGTCATGTATATAAGCTTATATTTAACTGTGAAGGAACTACCAAGCTGTTTCTCCTAATCAACTCTACCATATCTACATCCCCACTGATGCTTGTCAATGTCTGCCTTTAAATTATAGCCATTCAAGTTGGTGTATAGTGGTTTTAATTTTCACTTTAGTAATGATTAAGGATGCTTTGAACCTTTCAGTGCTTATTAGCCATTAATATGTCTTCTTTGGTGAAATGTCTATTTTACCAATTTCTAAAAATTTAGTTGTCTTTGGAACTCTCAATTCCATTTTATTGATCTGTATGCCTGTCGTTAGGCCAATACTCCATTTTTTTTTTTTTAAGTGCAGACCATATTTTATTTTAAAGAGAAAGAAATGTATCCTGGAGTGAGAAAATCTGTATATTCCCTTACTATGCTTTGATTCTAAAGCACAGATTAAGAGAAATATTAGGCAATTATATAGATCTCCTATAGAGAATTTCAGTCATTGTCTAGTCATCAGGAATAAGCTAGTCATGTTTGGATTTGGTTAGTTAACTAAAATTTAATCACAGACATTCATTTGTTTTTACTTATTTACATATTTGACAAATATCCAAGGAGTAACTGTTATGTACCAATCACTTTGCTAAGGTCTCAATAACCCATTATTTTGATTTTTATATTTTTATAAGTTTTGAAATCTGATAGTATAAGTCCACTTCAACTTTGTTTTTTCTTTTTCATTTGGCTACTCTAGGTCCTCTGAATTTCCATACAAATTTTAAGATCATTTTGCCAATACCAACCAAAAAGAAAGAAAAAGACCTGTTCAGATGTTGATAGGTATTATACTGAGCCTATAGTATACTGATCTTTAGGAGGGGAAATAAACTTGTGAACAAATTTTATTTTTTATTGCTTTATTCTTAAACATATTCCATTGAAAATAATAATTTATCATGCAAATCTAAAGAAAACATAATTATGAACAATCGAATTATGAAATGCTCAGTGGTGTTATCCTTTTGATTTGTAAGACTTTCCAGTTTCAAATATTTATCTGTGTAGCCACCTTTACATGGGAAATGGAACACAATGCCATTCAAAGAACACTGATCTGAATTAAGTATTAATCTCGATTCTGCTACTCTCCTTCTACAATTTGAACTAAGACAATTTTTCTGTGCCTTAGTTTTATCGTCTAAAACAAGGCCTTAATATTATGAGAAAATAATATCATACTAATTTTACTTAGATCTGTTCTATAATTTCTTTGAGTGTTATTTAAGAACATAATAAGCCACATTGAGGCAATTGCTATCATTTTATTTTTTTGCATAACTAGAGAAATCAACATTTTATTGAGAGCCTAGCTGCAGTTTCTATGGTAGGAATTACTTGTTTCATCAACAGAGTTGAAGGAAATACATCCCTCGAGATAAATAGAGGAGAAGACGATGAAGGAAGAGGAGGAGGGAGAAGGGGGAAGAAGGAAAAGAAGAAACAACAGCAGCAGGAGCTTTGATTCACTGAAACATTTTTTTACCTGTTTTTTCTTATTTTATTTTTTTAAGATTATTTATTTATTTATTTATCTGAGAGAGAGAGAGAGAGAGAGACAGAGATCATGAGCAGGGGGGAAGGGCAGAAGGAGAAGCAGGCTTCCCGCGGAGCAGGGAGCCCAATGGGGGGCTCGATCCCAGGACCCTGGGATCATGACCTGAGCCAAAGGCAGACACTTAACCGACTGAGCCACCCAGGTGCCCCTTTACCTGTATTTTCATTTTATAGATGATTTAACTGTTTCACTTATACTTTATCTTTTTTTGAATGAGTATTTACCTTTAATTGCTTCTTAGTCTAGCTTGAAAAAAATTAGCACATAATTGAAATCTAAAATTTAATTTAGTTCCATGCGATAACATTAGCAAATTAACAAGAAGAACATGACTTAATTTATTTTTATCTCATAACATCTCACATACCCAAAACAGCATGATATGATATAATACAAAGAGCAATGCTGGAACCTTTGGCTCAACTCATGTATTTGCTACTAACTAGATTTATGACCTTAGATAAGAAAGTGAGCTTCTCGGAAACTTGGCTTCCTTATTTATAGTTTGCTATGACCATTCCAGCTCTATATGTGCGATAGGATTGCTGTAAGAATAAAATTAGACACCACGGGAAAACAATTCCTAAACTTGTAAGAATACTCTGCCACTTATTATTCAAATGATTTTGGACAAGTTACTTAATAACTCTGAGCCTCTGTTTCCTAATCTAAACATGAGAATAATAATAGACATTATCTCAGAGTCTGATCCCTGGCATATTGCTAACACTCAATAAGCATTACCTACTTCTACTAAAAGTAATGATAATAGAAATAAAAATTATAATAAAAGTGATTGGGAGTAATACTGGACTACATGAGAGAATGTAAGTTCTTTTAAAATTAGCTGATGAATTTGAGCAGACGCTTTAACCTTTTAGGATTGAGTATAACCATGTATAAGATGAGGATAATAAACAAAAGAGTCTCAAGGATCTCAAGATCTCAAGGATCTTGCTCTGAAACTCAAAGAATACGTTATTGTTACAGGGACTTAATAAATGAATATTGATTGCATCTTAATCTGAGCTTTCTCTCAGTTTTTCCATTATTGCCACTTTCATTTAATTATAAACATATATATGTCCATATGCACATACACATAGACACACATATACATATGTACACACAGTGTTATTTTTCTTTGCTTCAAAAAAAAGGTGAATCTAGGGAATTGTACCTAAAATTATTTCTTTGCTTTTGGTTACTTTACTTTTCTGTTGAAAGTATCTTATCTGTTGAAAGTAAATATATAACCTCATTATAATATGTCACCTTGGCATTCTAGGAATAGGAGTAATTCAAAAGAAAAAAAAAATCCTAAACTCTCCATTCTTAAAGGTACCACTCCAGTTTCAACATTAGAAATTTTCTTTAATTAAGCTTCAAATTTGAGCAAAACTCTCATTCTCACAGATGAACAAATTTATATACAAAGATACTTATCACCTTCACTATTTTTTTCTTTACTTTGTAAGCTGAAGAAAGTGGAATAAAAATTATTGATTACTTAAATGCCCCAGTCTGGGAGTGAGAAAGGCTGCAGAGAAGTTACAAGTAACAATGGAATGTGCCTAGTATGACAAATGCAATGAATCAAATAGAGTATCACCTGCGTGAGGAAGCAACTACGTGAACTGTCATGTACAGACCTACAATAAAGCTAAGGCTTGTAATATTTATTATTTTATTTCTTAGAAAAATAAAGACAGGTGTCACTGGCAGCTTGAAACAACATTCATGCCTGTGCAACTGCATGCTGATCACATTTAACAAATGACAAAAGCAGTCATTACCTGGAGTTTTTCCCTTGATGGCTCTATACCTTCTGGGGACAGGAGATAAATGAAGGAAAGCTGACACCTTCAGATGTTGTCTTGATTAGTGTTGACATTTTTCCTTGGGGGTTGACAGCTGCTAATGAATTTAATTTAAACATTGAAACAGAGGATCAAAAAATATCTTTTAAACAAAATTTTACCAAAAGGTATATTGTGGCACATCTATCAGAAGCAGTAAAGGCAAGTAAATCTAATTTGCAGTTTCTCAAATCACCACTATCAGCCCACTCATACAATGTTACTCTAATTTTTAGATACAACTGCTCGACTTCAGAGATTATAGAAAGTACACTAAATTAAATTGGAATGTTTTCCATACAGACACATCATTCAAAGGGGCTTCCTATTCGACATTTCTGGAAGAAAATCTACAGGTATAAAGTATAGCATGAGATAATTTTTATGTTATTTGTCTTTATTCCTAAATCATCTGTAAAGATGATGCTTTAATATGATGTGTGTTTTCAGAGAATCAGATTTATGGGCAGATTACTTGGATTCTTTTCCTCTTTCATCTCAAGTTATTTTGTCTTCTGAAGAACATGTGATCACTACATGCCCTTGTTTTCTGACACAGAAATAGCTGAATTTCTAGTTTTCCCTTACAGAATGAAAATGAAAACAAAATACATGAAAGTGTTATGCTAATTTAGGGTGAATGTTATTAATAAATGGTAGCAACAAGTAGGTGTGTACCAGATTATAGCTTGAAAATCACTTTTCTCATCTAGATATGATCTCAGTGGGCAAGTTGAAACATTTCTCAGAGAAGTGCAAGACAGGGTCATCTGATATGAGAATGAGAGAGAGGGCATGGAGAACTGGAAATTTAAGAAGGAAGTTGGGAAGCAGCTAGGGGTGGAGGTGCCAATCAATAAAGGTTACAGGGAAAGACTGATGAGCAGAAGTGCCTCTCTATTTAAAATAAAGAAGTTCAAACTTGTAGGGAGCCAACAAGTGTTGGAGATTAAGAGGATGTGGCAGGAAACAGTGGGAGATGAAGAAGTGTCCGATTACCAATATGTGCATTTAACTCTTGCTTTCTTCGGGGCCCAGGAACAAATAGAATTCAGTCTGAGTACCTGATGGGGAGAGAGAAATGCCCTGTAATTTTTTAACACTGTGATACTAATGTGACTCACTGATGCTTTTGCTTGTCCAGAATGCATGAATGTCAGAGATAATACTGCAGCTATTTCAGCCTCTCTTATTATATCATAAGCCTTTCTTTGTGTGTTTTCCCCCTCTCTGGAATGTGGGGGTAAGCCAGTAAGAGTAGAAGAAAAGAAGCCACATCTGAGAAAAGGTAGGATGATTTATGAAAACCAAACTGTTAACCAGTCAGCCTAGACACCATGAAGAATGGGATACATTCTGGAAAATACATGGTTGCTATAGGAAAAAAATGTCCACATGGACCAGTCTGAGGGTGATTGCTGAATTTCCAAGTGAGGATGGGGAACTTTATTCAAACAGAGGGAAGGGCTGTTAAGGAAAGACATGCCATTTAGAAGCAAGCAGGGTTTAGGCTCCTGTAGGCTGTTCTTCAAAAGAGTCTCAGCAAATGAGATAGGGTTTTCCCTGGCTTTTTAGCAACCTTGAACACTCTCTGCTTTGCTTTTTTCTGGAAAATAAAGGCAATATTCAGCAAGGTGTAATTGCAGATGACTAAAGCTGTGGTATAGAGAGGTTACACTGTAGTCCAGACATAGGTTATTTTTCTTGGTCTTGTTGGTATCATCACATTTTTACAACATGCCAAGTACTGTGCTAAGCACTTGATGTACTTTAGTTCATTTAATTCTCAGGGCAACCCTATGAGGTGGGTATCACTGTAATTCTTATTGGTAGGGAGGTTAAGCGGCTTTTTGGATCATATAGCTAATAAGTAACAGAACTGAAGTTTGACCTTAGGCAGACTTACTCCAAAATTAATGTTCTTAAGCCTCACAGTATAATCAGTATTTGAATATAATTTGCAATCATTTGACACTAATGTATTTTACACTTTGTAAATGGAATTCACACAAAATCATAACAGAGATTGTTCATGTATTATTCAATTATTCTAATTTTGGAAGTAGCTGAAACCATGCCCTTTACATGTGTAATGTGTGTGTGTGTGTCTATATGTATTTGTGTTATCAATCATTCATATATAGCCCAGCCATTTGATTTTTGTTATTACTCTAATACCTTTATAGTCAACAAGAAGAAATTGGTGAAAACCCTAGCAATTTAAGGTAAAGGAAGTATCTCTGCCCCTATTCCTGTCTAGATCCTTCTTGGTTGTAGCTTGCTTTTGCGTTATCCATTCATCCCATTTTGTGATCTGTCTTGGTCCATGTGGTAGTTATTAATGCTGTAAAGTAAATACTTCCATCTCTCTCCCTTTCAGACATTCAGTAGGGTCTTGGTACCCTGTGGTTGGGTAGGGATCTGTAACTGGTTTTAGCTGATGAAATATGAATTAAAATGATGTGTATGACTTTCAAGTGAAGCTTTAAGAGCTTGCTTTGCCATGCTCATTTTGCCATATTCTCCTTTTGCCATTATTCCAGAAAGCTTTTTTTCTTTTCTTTCTTTTTTTTTCCTGTTGGGGAGGATAATGATGATCCAGAAGTGAATCTCCCACCAGTCACCGTGGAGGGAGGCATGGTGTGAACCAGAAATCATGTTGTTTTGAGACTTTGAAATTTAGGCATTGTTTGTCATTGTAGCATAACTCAGAATATACTGAGTGATACAATCCATATATTACATATACATATACCAGGTCACATCATATTTTTTTTAGCTTTTATTTATTTATTTGAGAGAGAGAGAGAGAGAGAGGTTGAGAGCATGAGCAAGGGGGAGGGACAGAGGGAGAGGGGAAGCAGACTCCCTACTGAGCAGGGAGCCCAACGTGGGGCTCCATCCCAGGACTCTGGGATCATGACCTGGGCCGAAGGCAGATGCGTAACGGACTGAGCCACCCATGTGCCACTCACATCAGATTTTTTAAGTATTAATTGGAGGAACTTCTCAATTTCTTTCTGCAGTGCTCATAGTTTCAGTCTTTAAGTACTCCATAGACTTCACTGATGACACCTTTCTTCCTAGTCACAATCTCGCAGGTCATTATGGTGAAAGAACCTCAGGAGGGTCATGCTTGCATTTTAAACTGTCCCAAATTGACTACTAAATTTTTTGAGAAGACCTATACTATATCTCTGTTGTAATGGGAGGAAGGCAGTTGTAATGGATTTTAAATGCTGCCCCTGTTATTTAAAAGAGATTTTATTTTTCTCTACAGTAGCAAATTGATCAGTATAGCCTAAGTTTCCTGCATGATATTAATATTGTACTCCACAAAAGAAGTTTCATGAGCATGTCATTTTGGGTAAGCAAAGTGAAAGCATATTTTTAATGCATAAGTGCATTGAGAGTGTGAAGTCTATATCTCCACAGGGTCAAATGGAAAACTCAATCCCTTCCTTTCCCTTCCCTATTCTTCCCTCCCTCCCTAAAATTATGGACTTTAGTAAGCATTTCTAATTAGTCATGTAACACTTTATCAGATATTCTCTTTTGCTGTAACTGAAAGAATTTTTTGTTTTTTAGATCATTTTATGCACACTTGTAAGTGTGCCACATTATGATTACAATTGCACTTTCCATTTCCTTGGACATAGTTGTCTCTTACAACACTTAGTGCGTTATTTTGCATGTAATAGGCATCAATTAAGGTGTTTGTTGAAATTTCTACAATTCCACTGTTTATTAGAGCTCTTAGAGAAGTTGAATGATTTCTCCTCTTCAGACTCTTAACATTAAATCTCGAATTTTCCGATAAAGAAATATTGTGTTAAGTTGTTTTAAGGACTTAGGACATAAGTAAATGGAATAATTGCAATAATTAGTATAATAGCTGGGGTTTTTTATTTTTTATTGTTATGTTAATCACCATACATTACATCATTAGTTTTTGATGTAGAGTTCCATGATTCATTGTTTGTGCCTAACACCCAGTGCTCCACGCAGAATGTGCCCTCTTTAATACCCATCACCAGGCTAACCCATTCCCCCACCAACCTCCCCTCTAGAACCCTCAGTTTGTTTTTCAGAGTCCATCGTCTCTCATGGTTCGTCTCCCCCTCCGACTTACTCCCCTTCATTCTTCCCCTCCTGCTATCTTCTTCTTTTTCTTTTTTCTTACATATGTTGCATTATTTGTTTCAGAAGTACAGATCTGTGATTCAGCAGTCTTGCACAATTCACAGTGCTCACCATAGCACATACCCTCCCCACTGTCTATCACCCAGCCACCCCATCCCTCCCACCCCCCACCACTCCAGCAACCCTCAGTTTCTTTCCTGAGATTAAGAATTCCTCATATCAGTGAGATCATATGATACATCTCTTTCTATGATTGACTTATTTCACTCAGCATAACACCCTCCAGTTCCATCCACGTCGTTGGAAATGGCAAGATGTCATTCCTTTAGATGGCTGCATAATATTCCATTGTGTATATATACCACATCTTCTTTATCCATTCATCTGTCGATGGACATCTTGGCTATTTCCACAGTTTGGCTATTGTGGACATTGCTGCTATAAACATTGGGGTGCACGTACCCCTTCGGATCCCTACATTTGTATCTTTGGGGTAAATACCCAGTAGTGCAATTCCTGGATTGTAATGGTAGCTCTATTCTCAAATGTTTGAGGAATCTCCATACTGTTTTCCAGAGTGGTTGCACCAGCTTGCATTCCCACCAACAGTGTAGGAGGGTTCCCCTTTCTCCGCATCCCCGCCAACATCTGTCGTTTCCTGACTTGTTAATTTTAGCCATTCGGACTGGTGTGAGGTGGTATCTCATTGAGGTTTTGATTTGGAGTTCCCTGAGGCCGAGCCATGTTGAGCACTTTCTCATGTGTCTGTTGGCCATTTGGATGTCTTCTTTGGAAAAATGTCTGTTCATATCTTCTGCCCATTTCTTGATGGGATTATTTGTTCTTTGGGTGTTGAGTTTGAGAAGTTCTTTATAGATTTTGGATACTAGCCCTTTATCTGATATGTCATTTGCAAATATTTTCTCCCATTCTGTCGGTTGCTTTTGGTTTTGTGGACTGTTTCTTTTGCTGTGCAAAAGCTTTTTATCTTGATGAACTCCCAATAGTTCATTTTTGCCCTTGCTTCCCTTGCCTTTGGCATTGTCTCTAAGAAGACGTTGCTGCGACTCAGGTTGGAGAGGTTGCTACCTGTGTTCTCCATTAGGATTTTGATGGACTCCTGTCTCACGTTTAGGTCTTTCAACCATTTGGAGTCTATTTTTGTGTGTGGTGTGAGGAAATGGTCCAGTTTCATTCTTCTGCATGTGGCTGTCCAATTTTCCCAGCACCATTTGTTGAAGAGACTGTCTTTTTTCCACTGGACATTCTTTTCTGCTTTGTCAAAGAAGAGTTGACCATGGAGTTGAGGGTCCATTTCTGGGCTCTCTATTCTGTTCCATTGATCTATGTGTCTGTTTTTGTGCCACTACCATACTGTCTTGATGATGACAGCTTTGTAATAGAGCTGGGAGTCCGGAATTGTGATGCCGCCAGCTTTGCTTTTCTTTTTCAAAATTGTTCTGGCTATTCGGGGTCTCTTCTGCTTCCATACAAATTTTAGGATTATTGGTTCCATTTCTTTGAAAAAAGTGGAGGGTATTTTGATGGGGATTGCATTGAATGTGTACATTGCGCTAGGTAGCATTGACATCTTCACAATGTTGTTTCTCCCAATCCATGAGCATGGAACGTTTTTCCATTTCTTTGTGTCTTCTTCAATTTCTTCATGAGTATTTTATAGTTTTCTGAGTACAGATCCTTTGCCTCTTTGGTTAGATTTATTCCTGGGTATCTTATGGTTTTGGGTGCAATTGTAAATGCGATCGACTCCTTGATTATCTGTCTTCTGTCTTGTTGTTGGTGTATAGGAATGCCACTGATTTCTGTGCATTGATTTTATATCCTGCTACTTTACTGAATTCCTGTATGAGTTCTAGCAGTTTTGGGGTGGAGTCCTTTGGGTTTTCCACATAAAGTATCATATCATCTGCAAAGAGTGAGAGTTTGACTTCCTCCTTGCCGATTTGGATGCCTTTCATTTCTTTTTGTTCTCTGATTGCTGTGGCTAGGACTTCTAATACTATGTTGAATAGCAGTGGTGAGAGTGGACATCCCGGCCGCGTTCCTGACCTAAGGGGAAAAGCTCTCAGCTTTTCCCCATTGAGAATGATATTCGCTGTAGGTTTTTCATAGATGGCTTTCATGATACTGAGGTAAGTACCCTCTATCCCTATACTCTGAAGAGTTTTGATCAAGAAAGGATGCTGTACTTTGTCAAATGCTTTTTCTGCATCTATTGAGAGGATCATATGATTCTTCTTCTTTCTTTTGTTAATGTATTCTATCACGTTGATTGATTTGCGGATGGTGAACCAACCTTGCAGCCCAGGGATAAATCCCACCTGGTCGTGGTGAATAATCCTTTTCATGTACTGTTGGATCCTATTGGCTAGGATTTTGGTGAGAATTTTTGCATCCATGTTCATCAAGGATATGGGTCTGTAATTCTCCTTTTTGATGGGGTCTTTGTCTGGTTTTGGGATCAAGGTAATGGTGGTCTCATAGAATGAGTTTGGAAGTTTTCCTTCCATTTCTATTTTTTGGAACAGTTTCAGGAGAATAGGTATTAATTCTTCTTTAAAAGTTTGATAGAATTCCCCTGGGAAGCCATCTGGCCCTGGGCTTTGTTGGGAGATTTTTGATGACTGCTTCAATTTCCTTAGTGGTTATAGGTCTGTTCAGGTTTTCTATATCTTCCTGGTTCAATTTTCGTAGTTGATACATCTCTAGGAATGCACCGATTTCTTCCAGGTTATCTAGTTTGCTGGCATAGAGCTGCTCATAATATGTTCTTATAATTGTTTGTATTTCTTTGGTGTTGGTTGTGATCTCTCCTCTTTCATTCATGATTTTGTTGATTTGGGTCATTTCTCTTTTCTTTTGGATAAATCTGGCCAGGGGTTTATCAATCTTGTTAATTCTTTCAAAGAACCAGCTCCGAGTTTCGTTGGTGTGTTCTACTGTTCTTTTGATACTATTTCATTGATTTCTGCTCTGATCTTTATTATTTCTCTTCTCCTGCTGGGTTTAGGCTTTATTTGCTGTTCTTTCTCCAGCTCCTTTAGGTGTAGGGTTAGGTTGTGTATTTGAGACCTTTCTTGTTTCTTCAGAAAGGCTTCTATTGCTATATACTTTCCTGTCAGGACTGCCTTTGCTGTATCCCAAAGATTTTGAACGGTTGTGTTTTCATTTTCAGTGGTTTCCATGAATTTTTTTAATTCTTCTTTTATTTTCTGGTTGACCCATTCATTCTTTATAGGATGCTCTTTAGCCTCCATGTATTTGAGTTCTTTCCAACATTCCTCTTGTGATTGAGTTCTAGTTTCAAAGCATTGTGGTCTGAAAATATGCAGGGAATAATCCCAGTCTTTTGGTACCAGTTGAGACCTGATTTGTGACCTAGGATGTGATCAATTCTGGAGAATGTTCCATGGGCACTAGAGAAGGATGTGTATTCCGTTGCTTTGGGATGGAATGTTCTGACTATGTCTGTGAAGTCCATTTGGTCCAGTGTGTGATTTAAAGTCTTTATTTCCTTGTTGACCTTTAGCTTAGATGATCTGTCCATTTCAGTCAGGGGGGTGTTAAAGTCCCCCACTATTATTGTATTGTTGTCAATGTGTTTCTTCGCTTTTGTTATTAATTGCCTTATAAAATTGGCCACTCCCATGTTAGGGGCATAGATATTTACAATTGTTAGATCTTCTGTTGGATAGACCCTTTAAGTACGATATAGTGTCCTTCTTCATCTCTTATTACACTCTTTGTTTTATAATCTAATTTGTCTGATATAAGGATTGCCACCCCAGCTTTCTTTTGGTGTCCATTAGCATGGTAAATGGTTTTCTACCCCCTCACTTTCAATGTGGGGGTGTCTTTGGGTCTAAAATGAGTCTCCTGCAGACAGCATATCGGTGGGTCTTGTTTTTTAATCCAATCTGTTAGCCTGTGTCTTTTGATTGGGGCATTTAGCCCATTTACATTCAGGGTAACTATTGAAAGGTATGAGTTTAGTGCCATTGTATTGCCTGTACGGTGACTGTTACTGTATATTGTCTGTGTTCCTTTTTGGTCTATGTTGCTTTTAGGCTCTCTTTTTGCTTAGAGGACCCCTTTCAATATTTCCTGGAGGGCTGGTTTTGTGTTTGTAAATTCCTTTAGTTTTTGTTTGTCCTGGAAGCTTTTTATCTCTCCTTCTATTTTCAATTAGAGCCTAGCTGGATATAGTATTCTTGGCTGCATATTTTTCTTGTTTAGTGCTCTGAAGATATCAATGCCAGTCCTTTCTGGCCTGCCAGGTCTCTGTGGATAGGTCTGTTGCCAATCTAATATTTCTACCATTGTAGGTTACATATCTCTTCTCCCAAGCTGCTTTCAGAATTTTCTCTTTGTCTCTGAGACTCAGAAGTTTTACTATTAGATGTCGGGGTGTTGACCTATTTTTATTGATTTTGAGAGGGGTTCTCTGTGCCTCCTGGATTTTGATGCCTGTTTCCTTCCTCACATTAGGGAAGTTCTCTGCTATTATTTGCTCCAATATACCTTCTGACCCTCTCTCTCTTTCTTCTTCTTCTGGGATCCCAATTATTCTAATGTTGTTTCATCTTATCGTATCGCTTATCTCTCGAATTCTGCCCTCGTGATCCTGTAGTTGTTTCTCTCTTTTTCTCAGCCTCTTTATTTTCCATCATTGGTCTTCTATATCTCTGATTCTCTCTTCTTCCTCATTTATCCTAGCAGTTAGTGCCCCCATTTTTGATTGCACCTTATTAATAGCCTTTTTGATTTCGACTTGGTTAGATTTTAGTTCTTTTATTTCTCCAGAAAGGGTTTCTCTAATAACTTCCACGCTTTTTTCAAGCCCAGCTAGTATCTTTAAAGTCATGATTCTGAACTCTAGGTCTGACATCGTACTAATGTCCATATGAGTACGTCCCTGGCTGATGGTAGAACCTCTTGTTCTTTTTGCTGAGGTGATTTTTTTCTTCTTGTCATTTTGTCCAGAGGAGAATAGATGAATGAGAGAACAAAATGCTAACAGGTTAACAATGTCCCCAGCAATTATACTCTACACAAATCAGAAAAGACCTGAAACCAGGGGAAAAGAAAGGGAAAGAAAGAAAAAAGAAAAGGGTAAAAACAAAAACAGAACAATACAAAAGAAAAACAGAATATGATCAAATATGATCAGGCTAGTGCATAGATCAGTGCCACACACTAGATTTTAGGCATATTTTGGTCTGTTAGAAAAAAATGCCTCCTAAGATTTTAAAGGAAGAAAGACTTATATATACAAAATAAGAGTTGATACAATGAGGGATGGAAGATGACTGTAAAGATGAAAATTATAAAAGATTTTATAAAAGGAATTTATAAGATAAGAGGTTGTTTGAAAAAAGAAAGAAGAAGATTAAAAAAAAAAGAAAAAAAA